>NC_079406.1:19775129-20079236 GCF_029220125.1 Pseudoliparis swirei | reverse complement strand
GCCCATATTATAACATATGCTCATGGATAAATCAGCCGGTCCAACCTGAAATGGGTGGTATAATTATTTCTTAGACGTAAAAATAAAATGAAAAGGAAGATGCTGTTTGAGATGTACGTGGTGCCTCTGTAACAGAGAGAAGGTAAAGAGGCATCGTATTAAACGATATGGACTGAGTTGGTCAAATGTGAAGTGTCGGACAGATGTAGCAATAAGATCCTCAGTTTTCATTACACAACACATTTTCTTTCAGCATATATAGATGCATAGTTCAGCCAGGAGAGATGGGTGTTTAGAGTTTAACAATAATTTATTACAATAGCATATTGCAATAGTGCAAGGTCTTTTTGGCGATTGGATAAACCAGGGGTAGAGATGCTGATATCTCCCCCCATGGAGTCCAGACCCTGGTGGTGGTGTAGAAGAAGCGTTGCCATAATGCCGATTGGAGGAGCCTAGGGTGGAGGAGGGTCGCACCGACTTGAGCTGAAACGACAACTGACAGCAACAGAGGAGAACACATTTTAAAGTTTCGCCAACGACGCTGTGATTGGCTTACAAAACTGCACTGCAGACGGTTGGTTCATTCATCGTGCCCGCCCCCAATCAGCTAATGGAGTAATCGCTGCAAGACTAAGAGACTGCTTGTGAATGAACCCGCTTGTAACGAATGTCTTCCTGTCTGAACTTTCGCTGAGCTCCATTTATATGACTATAATATCATACATAGATGTAACATTGACATGATTGCACATGGTATTGCATTAGCAGCAGCTGTTAGCTTGCACTCGGGGCCTACGTGCTGGTTGTAGGAGTAGATAGCTAAAGAGTTAAAAGGGACAGGGGAGACTGGGAGGGTTAAATGAACGTAACAAGCAGAATAACACAGAATACCCAACTCTACTCACTTTTGTACGTACACACACACACACACACATAAATATACTGGGTATGCAATCAGCAAGAATGCTCCCTGCACTCAGGCACTCCTCCTCCAGTCAAGCATGATTGTGCTTGACATTGTTCCATCACTAATGCTGACTGATGCCCTTTGGGTAGGCTCTTTACATTTATTTATTTATTTATCTGTTTATTTGCTTCATTTTATTTATTGATAGGCCTCGAGGGTATGATGGCAAATCTCCATTTGCTCATATCGGGAAGTAATAAACGGGAGGCTATAAGAATGTGCAACATTTACACATGAATGAATAAAAGACGACGAGAGGTCAGAGTTCACCTTATTTATTTAGATTCCAGCAGTTGAAATAGCCATTCCTTGCTGGTAATGAAAAAGTGATATGGCCCATTTAGTTACTTAGCACTAATCTCAATGGTTTAGCCGCTTCTCTATTTTTTTCTCCCTTTTATTTATTTCTCTTTCTTCATTCGTTCTTTTGACTTCTATTTGGTTAGTGTCTGATGGAAGGATTTGAGTGGGGTCAAATTACTCCATTGCCTGTATGAGTTTTCCTAAGCTTCAGCAGCACTCTCAGCCACATTAAGTGCATGCAGCACGTTGCTGTTGTAGTTGACCACCAAATACCCACAAGGGCTTTTAAATGGATGCTCTTTTAATGCCTAGTCTTTACTTTTGTGTAAATCAATTCATTTTGTCTTTTTTGTTTGTTATGGCTTTCCATGATTTCTGTTGAAGCTTCTAAAGAGATGTCCATTTGCAGCTTGTAATTATTACATAGGATTATGCAATTAGAACGGAATGAATGTAAGTGTAAGTGTTGTTTATTTTCAAAATGACATATTTGCTGTTGTTAGCTACTGAGGGAACAGCGATGCTTAATTGCCCACAAGTGTACCATTTGAGATCATTAGTTTTGGAAGCCAATATCTCTGTCCTGAGGTCTGCCAGAAGACCTTTGGTCCATTATTGCAGTGGTACGAAGAATGCCAAGTTAAAACTGCTGAAGGGTCATTGTTTTAACATCCATCCTGTCCACACAATCCTCATCATTCAATTTCTAAGAATCAGTTTCCTTAATCTACAATTTTGATTAACTTGTTCCAAGGGTGAATCTTAGCTTAGCTGCGGCATGAATGGAGATTTAGCAGCTGATTTAAAAGTGATAATACCTATAAAGGTGGGTAACAGGGGACTAAACAGAGCTGGGAATCTTCTCTAATAAGGGGATCAGTTGTCTGATTTGAGACTCACTGTTGGTAGGATTAATGGGAGAGGATAAAAGAGACAGGGAATCCAAAGTACAGAGTTTTTGTAGCTGTGTATTCGAGAGCAATTGTATAACTCCATCAGAAATTGAAGAGGAAAGAAATCCGTTACAACTCTTTACACATTTTTACCACGTGCTCAAAATGATATGAGGAGCTACCATGGTAGCTCCTCATATCATTGAAGAGGGAGCTTGCAAGCTCCCTCTTCAGCCCGAGCTGATTAGCATCTGTGCTCTTACGGAGATATGGATCCTACCCATCTGCATCTGTGAGTTTATTTGAATTCATCCAAAACACTTACTGTGCTGAGGAGGAGGGGGGAAATAAACAAGAAGGGAACACAACAGCTTGGTATTCATGAATTCCATAAATTACAATGTCGCTCCCCTTCGAGATGACTAATATGTCAAGTTTAAAAATAGACACTTTGCCACAGTTCAGACCCTCTGCCTCCATTGGATGAGGATTAGAAGATAAAGGATGTGTGTCTGTGTCGCTGTGAGTGTGACTACTTGTATACATGCAAAGATGTATTTGTGTGGGATTCATGTGTGTGTTTCTTTGTCTATGGAAAGGTCATCACCTGAAGTTATGGCAGCAGGATGAGGGCTGAACACGATGGATGTGGGTCATGCATTAGTGGAAGTCCAGTGGAGGTTGCTGAGTTTTAACATCTCCACCCTGAAGCCATAGCCAGCCAAGTAAAGGATGAGGCTGCACTCTGCATTACTAACTGCATAACTCATCTATTTTCATTATATATATTTTTTTTTTCCTCGGTGGATGATTTTTTTTTTCTTAGGTCACTGTTGCCCTCGGGCGGATTATGGCCGATGGAAGCTGTGATGTTCCTTAATATTTCCGACAAGTGAGGGAAAGGACTGTGTGTTTGGGTGTGTGTCCTATACGCTTGATCTTTTGTGTGTGTGTGTGTGCATGTTGTTTTTGTGTGATTGTGTGTGCGCTGCCTATTTGTGGTCATGTTTACTGAAGCTTAGCGTTCCTTGGCAGGCCAGCGGTTGACCGGATTTCTGTGTCACAGTGTGACTCACACAAGTTTGCTTTTTAAGGAGACAGTGAGGTCAGCGTGGAAACTCCTGCCGCAGATACGTCGCCTGAATCTTATTCCTTATGGACTCCAGCTCTGGCATCGCTGTATACATATTCTGTATCGGCTAAATATAGCATTCCATCATTGTAAATATTCAGCCCCCATACATGATGATTAGTGTGAGAGCATGTAAAATCGTTTATGGTCTGCATTTTTAAAGTCGGCTACATGGCAAAGGCTCTTTCTTCTCTTGTGACACCACCATTAATATGTTGATGGTGTTAAAAACATTCCGTCTGAAGAATTGATTTTTCTTTTGCCAATAGTAAAGGTTTTATGACAGTCACTATGGCGGAAGAAGCAGCCCTTTCATTATTTTACTGGAGCTGCTGCTAGCTGAATAGATGGATCCTGCTTATAAACCTTGAATAATTGAACAGGGGAATCAGTCAATGAGAGGGGGAGAGGACCACAGTCTTGATGGCTTGATGGCCGGGATGACAGTTTGTGAAAGAGAAAGACAGCAGGCTGATTAGCCAATGTGTCATATTGCTTCATCGCTGTCTGTAAACTTTGCTCTCTCATCTCTTTTTGCCCTCTCACTCATCTCGTGTCTTAGTCTATTACTCTCCTTACTAACTCATTCACTCACACCTCTTTACTCTTGTATTACTCCAATGTCTTCCTCATCAGCCTCACTTTGCGACATTCCTCTCGGCCCCCGTTTTCAACCTAATGTTTTCTTTAAATGTGTTATTTAGCCTCACATCCTGTATCCATCCATCCCAATGGCCCTGTGTCACTCCAGGCAGAATTATTACTATTGGATGGAAGATCGGCTCAGTGGCGCCGTGCTCCGCTCTCTGCACTATCCATTTATGGAGTATCCCCTTTTGCGGTGAGCCATCTTCCTATAGCCCTGTAATGATAAGAGTCTTGCTGATCCTTTTTCATTTGCACTGTAATATAAGATATTCGCATTAGCCCATGATTGTGCGCTCTCTCATGTCCATTACATTAATTGCCACACATCACTGCCTGCCATGCCATTCAGTGTTTTGTTACACTACTGGCATTATCTGTCCTGCATCACCCAACTGTGGCCAACGATCTCTTCGCCAGGTTGGTGAGAAAGGTCATTGAAAAACATTATATTGAGAATGGGATAAGACGTTTTTAGTCAAAAAATCTCAAGGAGATAATCTGGCCAGTTTATTTGTGTTTTGTTACATGAGTGGATGCCAATAAAAGAAAAAATGTTTTTAGATCAAATAAATTGGAGCCAAGTGCCCTTCCACCCCCGCACCATGTCTCTGTTGTCAGTCATCTTTCCTCATAATAGGGAAGCAGGCCGCTACCGTAATTGCTTTGATGGTCCAGCCTGAAAAAAATCACTTCTGGGCATAAAAAGAGGCCTTGGAGATGGCAGCCAGAGAGAAAAGGTGCGAATGAATTAAAGCACTTTGCGTTCCTCTGGGGCATGTGGCCCAGATTTTTCTTTAAAAAAAGAAAGAAAGAATTCTAAGGAGAGGAAGGCGTGTGGGGGTGGGGTGTGCCTCTTTCCTCCAATAGTAAATGGCAGTAAAAGCAATAATACACATCCAGCCTCCATTTTGTCAAAATGGAGAGCTTTTTCCAGAAAAACACAATGGCCCTGACATAGTTAACTGGCAGGTGGAGAAAGGAGGATTTCACTGGAAATAATCTGATTTTGAATGGGGCTCCCATCTATGGGAGAACCTCTGGCCATGCCTTTTGTGAAGGAACAAAAGTGTGGTCCTTTAGAAGCAATGCTTTGAATGTTTCAGTCGAGCTGGGTGAATGGGCCATGTTGATGTCCCAAGGTCCCGAGTGCTGAGGATTGCAACAAGCAGACGCCATACAGGATCTTGTGCAGGACCCCTCAGCTTCCTTTGGACCTGAATCCACTGCCCTCCCTTCCTTGAACTTCTTCAACCTTGAACCAAACCAAAAGGTTTTCGGCAATTGTGCTTGTTGGCATTGTATTCATCCTGAGGCTTTTAATCACCTGCAAATACCTACTGAATGAAGTAGCATGAATTTAGGATTCTATGTCATAGCTGATGTAATCTCTCTGTATAAAGAAACTGCAGTCTTATATATCTTTGCTTGTGGTTTGATGTGTGGACCAGCCGAGGTCACGGAGAGTTAGATATTTGGCTGATATGGCTTAAAAGACAGATTTGAGTTTGCTTTATGGAACAAGATTGTTCAGATCTCAAACGCTGTGTAACAGAATTCTGGATGGTTCACCATGTTCAGTTTCCTCTAACTCACTGACGTGCCCGTGATTCCGATATTTTCATTTTTCTGATTTGAAGCAGACGGGGGAGGGATAGATGGTGCCTTTAGCTGGTGGGTGACTACGGAGAAACTGCTGTTTTCAGTCAAATTTCAGTTATGACTAAAAGCTACACGGGGTGAGTTTTCGTGACTATGACACAAAAGCAGTGGGGCCATTTGACTAATCCTCCATCAACCCCGCAAAACCTCCAGGGGGTCACAAGCCCTGAAAACAAGTCTCCATGGGGCTCTGGGTCATCATTCTCTCCCAATGGCCTTGTCTTTTTTTCCCATGCAGGCAAAGACACGCCCCTTTTTAGTTCCACCCGGATCCTTTTGCTTCTTCTGAATTCAAACCACCAAGCCAGCTTGCATCCCCCAATCCCTAGCTATTGAACCACATTGTTGACCCCCTTTTTGGAGGGCATTGCCTTTCTCTGTGGTTGACGGGCCATTCACTCCATCAGAGCTCCAGGTGCGGATCACTTGCAAGGGAATTAGTCATCCACATGAATGCCGGTTGATGGCATCAAACAGATAATATATATAACTTTGAATCTTTGAAAAGGAGAAATATTAAATCTCAAATATGCGTGTCATCTGCCAAGTCAACTTCAATCCTTTATTCTACCCTTTAATGGAATTATTTTATGTCTGTCTTGACAATCACTTTCCACATCAGCCCAAGGATGAGCTGTGGTTCTAA
Source organism: Pseudoliparis swirei (assembly GCF_029220125.1). Taxonomy (NCBI): domain Eukaryota; kingdom Metazoa; phylum Chordata; class Actinopteri; order Perciformes; family Liparidae; genus Pseudoliparis; species Pseudoliparis swirei. The sequence goes on along the minus strand of NC_079406.1, from coordinate 20,072,985 downwards.
TTGCTTTTCATATAATCATTTTGCTACTTTATTGTCGACAAGAGTACAGTTTTCCTTGTCAAGTTAAGTTAAACAAACTCATCTCATGCACCCATTTGAAGACTGTTGTTTTACAAAAACGAGGTTGCACATCCACACGCAACACAGACCGAGCATTATCAGTGCCGGCGAGCTAATTACGGAGTCTCTCGTACTTGCGACTTGCCAAGAAGTGTGCAGCGAGTATGTCGCCGTGTATCCGACCATGTGTTTCATGAGAATGTCTCAGGCATTTATTCTGCCCTCCATCCATCCATAATTAACCTCCCTCCATTCATTATTCAGATGTGTTCTTCACACATCTTCTGGTGATATGACATTATTTTGCAGTGGCTAAACAGACATTGTGACGCCCCAGGTGCATGTGCATGCGTGTGTCTGCCTGACACACTTTTGACTGTCAAGGCTCCACCCCAGTCACAAGTGCACGGTGGAAGACACAGCTGCCACCACTTCCTTTCTTTGTTTCAACTGCAGGAAGACTGTATCGGCTTATTCTTTTACATTGACGGGCTATATTTTTAGTTTCATTGTTTTCACATGGTCTGTGCCAGCAGTCACACCTGTGCTTCCTGCTAGAGCTTACAGACAACTCATTGCTTTTCATAGCATAATATGACTAATACGTTTGCATTTTCATGGGCAGAAGAGTTTGAAATAGAACCACAAAGCTGGAAAGGAAAATAAAGCGGAAGAGAAAAGACAAGAAAAGAAAGAAGGGGTCGCTTGATTGTATGAGGTGACGCCGAGAGGTCACGGGAGGAACAAGCGGGGACTTCGAGAGAGGGGGGCGGGGAGTGAGAGTCGGATCCCATCGCCCAAGCAGCACTCAATATTGTGTCCGGTCCTGAAGGATGTGACATATTTCTCCAGTCTTTGTTTGCTGCTTTAATCAGCTTACACATGTCCTGGATGGAAATTGAATTTGTCTGGAAGAGAGGAAGATACTATTGGCTCTACCACTGCCTCTTGTCGGTGTGTGTGTGTGTGTGGTGTGTGCGCGTGTGTGTCAGCGCAATTGCTTGTGAGTGTCTGTTTCTGTTTGCGGGTATCTGTGCATGTGCCGGTGTGTGTGTGTAGCCGCACCAGAGCCAACCAATTCATAACAGCAATGTATTGTGTTTCTCTCATACATCATTGTCAATGCAGCTCACCTCTGCAGCGCCAGCTTATTTAATGGCCACGACCCAAACTCAGTGTGTGCAAAATACCCCCACTCCCTTTTTCTACCCATTTGCCCTCTGGCATTTGGAAGTGTTTGTGTTGGTTACGTGTGTGTGTGTGTGTGAGTTTGTGATCATTTATTTGTGTGTGATTGCAGAGTTTAAAGAAAATGCTTTTCAGTATTGTTGAATGTTACACACGTAAGTAGATGTCAGTTGACACATAGAAGCAACCCACCTGGGATCCAACACATGACACACACCTCACCATATGCTGCTTCACTGTCCTGTTGAGACGAGGATTGCACCCAACTTCATCTTGGGTTTCAGGCGACAGCATATGAGGCACACTCCATTAATCTGTTCGTCTACTGGGGGTTTTGAACAGTCTGTGTGGCACAGCTAGACTTCCCTCTGTGGGGTTCATCCCTCAACTTTATGGATAGCATCTTTTTATTCTTATTTTGAGCCAGTGCAATCTTTTTCCGCAGTCGAGATTGATCACAAATATCACAGAGTGTGTTCCTGAATTGCAGCAGAGATTTTGTATCGGTAAGTCTCGCACCTTTGAACTGCAGATTGTTCTGGAGTGAGTCGAGCATTCTCAGAAAAGGAGAGCCAAGATTATTCACCGTTTCCCATGATGCACACTCGCCCTGACTTTTGTTCATGGAAGTAGGGTATGTCAAGAATTTAGTACGGATACAGACATCCTGTGGAAACATCCTTATTTAGAAATAAAATATAGAAATCACTTTTATCAGAGAATATTTGAACACGTGTGTGATACATGCCAGTATCCTGTTACTTTGCCTTTACTGTGGGGTACATCCTGCAGCCACATTAACACACCCTCCAGAGTAGGTCACAGTTTCTCACAAATACCTAAAAACAGTAGCTTCTCTTTTTAGGTCACTTCATTAGCTTGGGAGCGGTGTTCCTTCGGGGGGAAGGTTATAAGGCATTCTTGATTCAGATGCAAATGGGACAGTTATCAGCAGCCAGGACCTGATGAATAATGGGATGTACAAAACGCACGGCCCTGCATAAAGAAATGAAAGAGTGCCTCTTTTCTGCTCCACTGATTTCATTATAGACACTATTATTGGCTTAGAATGGCAACATCTATTATCTCGAGTCAGAATAGGACCATTTTTTTTCTTTTTGATGCGGACAGTCTTTTACTACTGTCAAACCTCATCAAATATTGCTGCCCCAGATAGGGCAACAGGCACAATGTTGAGTGCGGGAGCCTTCAGGCAGTGGTCAGATATAGGAACTGTTAATGTCTTTTTAGCCTTGAGATGGAGCTCTGCACTGATGACTCTAACTCATGGCTCTTACTCAACTTTTTCAGTGTCTGGTATGCAGCAGCTATATGAAGGATAATTAGTGTTGTCTCTTTGACCAGTAAAATCTGATTTTACAGCTTAAATATTCGGTTATTTTTAATATATATGGTTGTTATGCATTTTATTCATAAGGGTGTGGCAACATATTAAAACTGGTCCTGGAATGTTTCGTATGTTTGTTATTTTTGGGAAGCAATACCTATAAAGTAAATGCATTTTTTTAAGTGTTCGGTTTATTAAAGATATTCTTCGACAGCTCAACAACAATGAAATAATACAACATGACATGACATTCATTGTTCAATTCGCAAAACCTTTTTCAAGTGCAAAGATGTACCACGGAATTTCTTCTAAATTGACTTTAATCTAGGGACAAACAAGTGAAAAGTAGATCATTTGGAGTGGAGGATCTAAGAATAGAAGTGAGCCTGTGGCATAGGGCAGAGGGAACAAGAAGGCTGTGAATAGGACTCACTGACTGTGTGATAACACTGTAACTAACCTCTTGGGATTGTTAACATGTTTCTTTACCTTAGATAATACTAACCTCTGACTTCCCCACAGAATTATCATATATTTTCATTATGTCCTAATTGTATAGTGTTTTATGGTGAATAACCACAAATTAGGTAATTTCTGGATATTTAGGTGTATTGCAGTGTTTCAGTTACAGTTTAAACTGGGTCACAAAACCGAGATTATTAATAAGAAATTAGACTAAATCGATCGCTAAGAGAAAATATAGTTCAATTGCATTCCAAGTGATGTTGGCTAAGTAGTTTCTTAGTGATTTAGAAATATTATGTAAACATTAAATCATAATAACATATCTGCGAAAGCTTTCAAAATTCTGCCACATACTTATTTTGGAGATGCTCTCAATCTGCCTTTTTACATAATTTGTTGTGGGATTACCCCTAGGCACAAGGGGTTGCGAGCACCATGAAAAAAACGAATCCTAAATTGAGCGTTGCTCTGAGGATTTCTGATAACCCTTGTTTTAGATAACAGACAAAAGGTAGATCTTGGACAGTCTTGCATTCCGTATATCTGAAAGGATTGACGTTCTACCCCAGAATCATATGATTACAACACACCTCCAGTCTAATCCCTAAATTACCCCACAACGATGGCAATCTGTCTTGCAAAAATGGACTAAGGTGGCAGAGGAACAAAGTGGATAACAATATCGTTGCCAGCCACGGCATAGGACAGACACTTTTATCTGAAGGCCCCTGCATGTTGTGAAGTTAAGCAAATTTGTTCTGCTTTCAGTGAAGCACTGTGTAGTTTAGGTACCTTAAAACAGGGTTTACAGGGACTCTTGCCAACCAGCTAAAACATTATTTTCTCCACAAAAATATCTGGCTTTGGTTAGATTATGTCTGTTTCTATTCCTGAGCTCGATGTGTTGGGGCTCAATTCGCCAGGCCCTTCACCTCTCATAGCTGAGCCTTAATCTGCATTTAACGGGGGCCCGGGAAAGACACACGTGATTATCACAACGTAATGTGCACAAAATCCTTTATTTAATAATTTGTTTTAATGTCTTTGACTCTTTTCATCTGGATGACAGAGTCAGAAGTTAGGTTATTTATGTTTTTAAGACGATAACAAAAAGAGTAGGGGGAGACAAGAGCTAATTTTATTATCTGAGAATTCCCCCATTTGATTGTCTTGTATTCAAGTTTTTTATATTCAAGTTGTGTGAAAAATATGTTTTGGTTTCCGGACAACAGTTTGATGTAAATTGGATATCATTTAGTAAAACAATCTGTTAACAGGATCATCCTAGGGAAGCCACAAAGGGGTTCAGTTAATTGATCCGTTTGTATGATTCCAAACTAGGAAAGCATGCAGTGCTACATGTTTTCTAACGCAACTTCCTGTTACCCGTGACAGTTATTCCTCTTTTCCATTTGTTCACAGCATGTTGAACCTTTAGTAGATTAAATACATTCCTTGTTGGAGCCGTGTTCTCCTCATTTCCCCTTTCCTTTACTGTCATCGTCAAGAAACCTTCAGGCACCTTCTCCCCAGCACACACACACAGGCACACACCATCCCCTCTCGTCTGGTCGTGTATGTAGTCCAAGTGATTGGATGAATAAGTTGTGCCATCCCATATGGTGAGCTGTCCTGCTGGATCTGATCACGGCAGTGAATGAAGGAGCCCGGGAGTCACCGTCGGTTTGTTCTGCCGCACTTGTCACGCTCTGCTGTCGCACATTTCCCTCTCTCCCTCTCTCCCTCTGTTAATCCTGCCAGCCAACAGACGCCGTGCCTTTTAAACTCTCTCGCCCTGTCGTTCACTGTCTCCCTTTCTCATGCACATCATAACTGCAATCTTTTTTGTATGACCTCCTCCCTTGCTCCTCCTCCTCCTCTTTCACACTCTCTCCTTCCCTTTCTTTTCTTTCTCTTCATACTCCTAGATGAGGTAAAAAGCTGCGCCCTGTTCTCTGAACGTCAAGATGTCCCCAAGCTATGCACTTCCTTCACAGCCAGCACCAACATCATTGTCATTTATAAACATTTTATGCCAGCTCTGTGGGGTAATGGCTAATTTCTCCCACCACACGGCTCTTCATTAAAAGTTGATTTTCTGTCAAAATGTATCCCAATCAAATTAGCTGCAGCTACTTGAACAACTTTGGTTGCTCACTCTGATGCATCCATGGTTATATTTTTAATCAGTAAAGATGTTCATGTATTTGCTTGAGAAGAGCTAGTTGGATTGTAAACAGGATGTGGTTAGATAACCAATAAAGCACAAAAGATGTCTTGATGTATAAAAGTAGTAGACAAGATTGAGGTGTGGACTTACCCCAACACATAATGTTTACCTCCCAACTCTTATTATTTTCATGGATCAGGACACCTCAGAGGTCTTTATTGTGAGAAACAACCGGCAATTACAAAAGAAGATACGAGTAAATTGTGTTTACTGATCTGAGGACAAATAAAAGGTTTGGAAAAAATATATATATTAAAGAATGTCCTTGTCTGACTTAAATACAGCTTGATAACATCATCAGCCTCAGTGCTGCCCACAAAGACACAATAGACCATTTGACAAGGACAACACCAGACTTCTTAAGTTAAATAACGAGTAAGGCCATGTAGGCACCAGAACATGACTTTGCCTCATTGTTAATCACCATATGTCCGTGTGGCTTCTCTTCATCTATTTCTGTAAACCCGGTGGTCTTTTGTTTGCTCAAGTGCAGTGATACATACACAATTGTACATATGCACACAAACAAATTATATTCTCAGGCAAAGATGATTGCTGAAGAATGGATGAGCACAGGACCCTTAGTGAGATTGTATCAATCTGGCTACAGGGTGCTGCCAAATTGATAAAATCAGCTGCTGGAGGTCATTGCTCAAGCTACTTTGATGTGGTGTTCAATATTAGGGAAATCAATCAAATAGGTTTTATCGTTGGACACATGCAAGCTCTCGTGGGTGCTGGGTGTAAAAGTGGCCCCTTGTTCCAAGAGTTCAAACATCTATTCACTACCGTTTCCCAATAATATTAATAAGGCTTTTCATGTTTGGCAATTTCTTCTCTTCGTCGATGGCTTCCACCCTCCATCCTTTGCTCCATAACCTTTTCTAGAGTACTTTCCTTTATTTATGTTCTTTTCTTCGTCAGTATAATTGTTTTCAGAAAAAGGAAAATCAATACTCTCAGACATGAGAAACAGCTGAGAAAGTAAACACTTACAATAAGTCTACATTGGTGTTTTCTGTTCAGATTCCGAGTTCCTGACAGTGTTTGTGCACATGCTCTTTGTCTAATTATCTACTTTTGTCATGTTGCCACAAAGAAACCACTGGGTGCTGGAGTGGCTGATATAAGGAGCATATTATTGCCATGGAATGCACTGGCCATCGTGTTAGCAGTGTGTAAATGACTGCTCTCTGAAGTACTGGCTGCTTTACTATCATTTGCACGGCTATTACATAGATTGGTGAAGGAAGGGTGCTGAGACCCCGGCAGGAGACCAGCTGACTAGTCCTCCGGCTGGCGGGGTCATTCAGGAAGTGTCGTCCATCCACCACACAAACACCGTCCTCCCACGATGCCTCCATTGAGACCTGGCTGCAGCCCACAGATTAGGTGTCTGTGTTTGTGGGGACCAACTATCCTCATGAAACATGGGAACATATTTGTACTTCTACCAACGTAATGTGGGTTATTTCTGGAAAAGAAGCTTAGAGAATGTAGGTTTTGTAAGTGGAAGATTCGGTGTGTGTGTGTGTGTGTGTGTGTGGGGGGGGGGGGGGGGGGTTAGAGGGAGGAGGAACGGAGTTAAGGAAGGTCGGAGTTATTAGTCCAAAATCTCGCCTAGGGCCCCAAATGCCAGGCCTTGAGGCAGTGCGCAATCATCCGAGCAAGACTGCTGCCACTTCTATCAAGTTATTTAACCTTTCATGAAAGAATAGTAATCCACTCTTCATGTCATCTTCTGTGACACAGCTGTACACTGAGCGCTAATGAGACTTCTGCCTGTCACATGACTTGGTTAAGGAAGTTAAAGTGTTCACTGATGCCATCCACTGCAGCCGGAATGGCATTTCACGGAAGCTCAGCAGAGGTATGAGTGATGCCTTTTTTAAGTACGTGTGTTTATGTGCATAAGTGACAGAGAGAGAAAGATTTTAAAAATAAAAATAAGGCATGGCCCTGCATTTAGTTGATTACAGGGTGACTATGGCAGTGAGTCAGCAATGCTGCAACAAGCACAGGGCTTGGAGTGGAGAAGGTTCACATTGCCAATAACATGACATTTCCACCAGCAATAATGCAGGCTTAATTCGGCTCTGAAGAGCATCTGGTGCAAATTGGATATTGTTGCTCCTTAGCATCACTGTGTGAATGATGGGCCCTCTATTTTTACCTCTCTCCAGTGTGGTAATGGTGTTGAGTCTGTTGACATGATGGACTGTTACTTACGTGAGGTTAATGTCGATGGGGATTTACATTCAACGTTTATGACAAGAACAGCCATGAAAGGAGAACGAGTGAGAGTTTTCACACACGTCTGCACATGTACGTGCACCTGACTTTGTTTTTGTCCATTTCCATGTGCGTGCATTTGCATGTTCCTGTGCATGTGGTACCACGGTGTGTGTCGTCGGGGGCCACTGAGGAGGAGCATGTTAACCAGAGGAGCAGCCGGTCCACCAGATGTTCGGTTCCCACTAGGCTTGTCACAAGTGGACCTTTACTTCTCTCCCTGCAGTACACACACACCTACACACATACACATGATTTCAGCAGACTATACATAGCACATGCACTCCAACACAGAAGGGAAAGCTACTTTATGCTGTTGCCAATCTAGATGTGCATACAGTGAGGTTCTTGTTCAAAGGGTGCTGAAGTGAAGAGCATGTAAACCCTCATGGTCTCATTGATACAGATTATTTGAGATGTTTTGGATCGTGTTCTTAGACAATCTAAAACGTTTCCTCACAGCACTCAAGTGCCAATTGTTAATTGGCTCAACTGAGTATTTTCAAAGTCAAAAGAATTTTTCACATACTTAAGATATGTGAAGAATGTGCAGTGTTTTCAATAAGAAACTCCCTCCCCACACAGAACAGCGGTTTTGACAATCAATGCCAATTCTCAGTGCCATTTCCCATGCCACTGGTTTTTTTGCTCCCTTGTGCCTGGTGTAGTGGGCTCATCCTCATCTTCATATACCATGGTTGGGTGCCTTTCACGGTGCCATGATCCTAGGTAGAGGATGTGGCCATTTGGAAATGTCATGAGAAAGGTCGAGACCATCATTGCGGCCCAGTTCAACAGGCTGATTTATGAGTTTCTAGCAAATGAAATATAGTAAGCGGCTGGTAGAACAAGCAGGCCCCTATAGCCACCCCAAAGGTCGCCTAACTTAATTTCAATTAGGCCTAGGGGAGGTCAGGAAAATATGTCACTGTTGGAAATAGTGCAGAGGAAATAGATTTACTTGGAATGACATTGTGATTATGGAGATTAAGATGAGGCTAATTAATTGAAGGTGTCCATGTTAGTGCAGTGCCGATTGACGAGTTTAGAAAAGATATGCCAAATGAAATAATCATTCTTCCGAATTCCACCCAGTGGCACACGGGCTGTATATTGTTTAAAAATCTACAGAGGGATAAAAATGCAAGTCTCAGTGCTTTCCTTCACTCCCTATCAATCACACTGAATTGTGCCTGCACTGAATGCCATCAATTACTGCTTGTGGTTTGACACCAGTTCTGATTAGCCAACAATTCTCTGGAAATAGCAGCATTGTAGGGAACAAAATGCTTGACATTTTTAATATTTAAGTCAAAGTTTACCACCAAACCCGACTGCCTTCAACCCACTTCCCCATCACGACATACATATGTGTCAAAAGCACCCACACACAAAACGCTTTGAAATGAGTCACAAATTGCCAGCAAATGATTTCCTGCTCTGGGAGAATAACAGGGTCCCCATTCTGCCTTTGATCCAAGCTCTTTTTTCATCCCCCCTTTGTTTACCCCTGCTGTCAAGCAGCCGCTCTTCTGGAATCCCTATTGATAGCTGTCTGCCAGGGGGTGGCTAAGTACCCCAGAGGGGGTATTGTGGTGTGCCGTTCCTGGCCGTACACTGTATGAGAGCATTAGAACATATGGCATTTTCTCCATATCTTATTAGTTCTGTTATTGTTGTGTCTGTGCCACCGCGTTTTGTCTTCCTATATGCCAGAGAGTTACCAGGCGCGTGTGTAGCTCTGTCTGTCTGGGTTTGGTGTGCGCGTGTATGTGTGTAGGCTTGTGTTTGTGTGTCTTGCGAGGTTGATGTGGCATGGAGGTCACTTCTGTCAAATCCAACGTCCGGGCCCACGCTGTGATGTGAAGGGCACTGTCAAGAGACAACCACGAGGCAGCGCAGGTACAGCTGGCCTCGGTGCTCTTTTTCCTTTTTGGCACACACACACACACACACACTCACAGGCAGGGACAAACAGACACTCATGCTTCGTGCAAACTGACACATGGTTGGAAGAAAGCCTTCCCGCCCCCCCAGGGAGAACGCCCCAGGATTATTTAGTGTCTTCAAAACAAATGTGACCACCTACTTGTTGACTATCTGTTTTCTGCTGATTAGCTGTGTGACACCTTCTGCATCTTGGAGGATGGGAGCTCCGACATATTTGTGGCTGAGCTGGAAGGATAGACAGCCATGCAGAAGATGTTTAGAGCCACATCCTGAGCTCTGCCAGGGCAAAGGTTGAGAAACAACCATAACCTGTGGGTCAGATACTGCGAGTCAGAATGGATGACCTCGTTAGAATCCAGTTGTGTTTGTAAGATTTGAAAATCTGCCCCAAAAAAAAGATGTTGATAATGTAAAACCAGTGTTCCAGAAAAAAGAGGATGGCATCCGGTCAGTCTGTGAGTGGAATAAACTCCTCTGCATTTCTTCACAAGTACATTATGTATTTAAAGCTTGTTTTACGTGTGTGAGAAGAAAGCATTAGCATTGTCATGGAGTGATCAATTGAGTAAAATGGAAGAGGAAGAGTGATCAGAAAAGCAAATATATATAACGCACAGTGTTGGTCCTGATAGAAAGTGAGATACAGCTTGTGGACTTCTGAGTTCTGAACTTTGAGAAGTTTGCAATATAAATATTCCGATGATGTGTGGTGATTTGTTAGTTTGTTCTCACGTGAAAGAACCCCCTGAACTTGACCGTGAATTGCAGCTAGCGAGGGGTCAACGGCAGAGGAACGTGTGTGTGTGTGTCTGTCTTTCAGACCGCAATGGCGCGCGTCTACAAATCTATCTCTCCCTTCACGTTTCGGTCAGTCTCTATCTGTGGATGTTCTCAGGCTGTACCCCTCCAGTGTACACAATGTCCACACTGCAGGAGAGCAGCTCTGAAACTTTAATGCTAATTGATCCCAGTGAAGAAGCGTGGACACAGGTGTGTTGCCGCAGGCTCTGACATGGATGCCAAGGGATTCTGGGTAACCAAGGGGCTTTTGGGGCCAGAGCTGAAAGTACCACTAGCCGGGGCACAAGTGACCCAGTTCTTTTCTAATCAGCACAGGTTTGATGTGCCGTGCGTGTGCGTCTGTGTGTGTGTCTGTGTGTGTGTCTGTGTCAGTGTGTGCACGCACATCAGACAGAGAGAGAAAAAGTATAATGGGCCTTTCAAGCCAAATAGTACCAGAAAGTAAGGGGCCCCAGGAACTAAATCGAGACTAGAAGTTAATTCAGTCAACTTAAATTTCCCATGGAGACTGCAAACGGTGAGGCTCATTAGCCTGGGAGAATCTAAAGCAACCACTTGGTTTGTTTGACACGTTTTACAGAAGTTGAGACAACAGAAATACAACTGGATGGTACCTGTGGCCCAATTGCAGGTAAACTTCCTATTTAGCTCCTGTGGTGAGGGGCGGCCAGAAGACACAATAAACAATAAACATGTGCGTTCACAAGTTTAAATCGTGTCCTGTATGTGTGTTGGTTTTTGGAAACAAATTGATAATTGTGAGCATCTAAGCCCCGAGAAAACCCACCAACTCAAACTCAAGCTGCTGTGTAACTCCCAGGTGTGTGTGTGTGTGTCGGGGTGTGTGGGTGTGTGGGTGTGGGTGTGGGGGGGCTCTGGATAGAAAAGAGACTTTGCACTGACGCAGGTGTGCGGATTAGATGTGATCCCTTCTCCTATTCTCAGTAGTATATCTTATTTGATGGTTTTTCTGCCATGTAAATCTTATCAAAAACTATCTAACAATAGCGCCACGTTGACAGACGCCCGGGCATCTGGCGAGCCACCGATCTGAATGTTCAAACTGCTGTGAGCAAACTGTCGCCAGAAAGAGAGAAAATAACTGCGGCGGAAACTCAAGGAGTTTGTGTGTACTTGCGTGTCAGTGTTTGGGTTCTTGTTTGTGTGCACGTGTGAAGGAGATGAGAGGGGGGGGGGGGGGGAGTGAGCGCATGTTGATAGCCTCATGAATTATGAATCTGATAGTGCTGTACTGTAACCAGGGTTGAGCCAGGTGATGGGGGACGATGATGATCTGAATGTGACTCTGCTTCTCATATTTCAGCTACCGCCGGTGACTTTGTTTCCTCACTTTGCTCAGAGATGGAGAAAGATAGAACGAAGGAGAGAGAGAGAGCGACCGAGGAAAGAAATAACTTTGGCCGGTACAGGGCCCCATTAAAGTGTGATGAGTGACCTCAGTGAGGGGCTCTGTGTACAGCACTTTATTCAGGAACAATCACTTATTTATAGGTGTTGGAATTGTGTTGTTTGCTTGTTTTATTGAAAACCTTGTCGGTAAAGTGGCGGCAGGCCGCCTGGCATGTGAGCGCCGCATCTCTAGAGGGCATCCCTGAAGAAAAATCGTCCTCCTTGATGAATAAGTGAAGGGGACAGATACATTTTTCATTCACACAGAATTCACTGCCGCCTAAGATGTCTAGTCTGTTGGTATGTGTTGTCAACCTGCAGGTGGTTAACAACGAAAAACACAACCCCCCTCAGACAAAAGCACATGCACAACACACGGGAGACGCACAAGCAAAAACATGAAGGTAGCAAAGTATAGCCCATCACAGGGAGGGTTCCGGTGTTTTGTGTACACGGGGGAACATCTCTCAGTATGAATGATTTATCTTCAAAAAGAAAGTAAAACGTCTGGAAGCACACCCATAGTGCAACCTCCTCGCGTGAACAGAGGAGAGCTTCCTCACATGGCCAAATGGGTCTGGTGGTGATGGCATGGAGGAAGAGCAAGGCTGCTTCCATGAGTTCCTCCACCACTCTCACTGCGCGCTGGGACACATCAAAAAGGGCATTCATAAATAACACACAACATCATGTTTTATTCATCAGTGGTCCCAGAGAATCCTGCGATTGGAGGGCGGCTGGGATCGTTGAGGAGAAGTTGTAGCAGCCGTCCGACCAGTTGCGGGTCCTTTGAGGAAGTCTTCCCTCGAGAACCTGTGATGGTGATTTTGTGGTTAGCTCTCAGTTACATTCCTGTCTTCTACATGTAGATTTGATAGGAACTGTAAGTAGATTAAAATACTGATCAGTGGGTGGGTGTTACAGGTCTGCAAGTTGGTGAAAAACAGACGCAGACGTACTAACTTATTAATGTAATGTCCACAACAGTAACTCCCAGCTGACGATGTTTATATTTATTTTTTGTGCTTTATCCTTTACATATTCATTTCTACAGTTACTTGAAAACTCAGCCCTCAGCACTTACATTACGATACACTACAGAAAGGCCGCAACTAATATTTAGTTATTTTTGTTATTGATGAATGTTTCATTAGTCCACTATATCTTTACAGTGCAAAGTTGTTTCCTGCTCTATTAATGCTCTGAATTCTATATGTAGAACCTTCAACTGTAATTTATTTGGTCTACAAAATACTTAAATATTTAAAAAGTCCCCAGAGCTCATTTTGTCAAAGCAAAACAGTCCAAATATTCAGAGATATTCAGAAACAGAGAGAAGCAGCAACACATTTGAGTCACTGGAATCATCAGATGTTGGATATGCTTGTCCAAACAGTTGTTGTCAAAGTTTTTTTTATCTTCTAAATTTTCTTCAACTTATCATTTCAAAACTACAACATAAGGCAACAGCAAAAGGAAGAATAATTTTCCAAATTTGTTATTAATTGACATTATTTATAGAGCGCTTTTTGCACCACATGTCAACATTGAGCCGTTCACACACACATTCATACGCTGAGGGCAGAGGCTGCCATGCAAGGCGCTACCTGCTCATCAGATTGCTGTTAATTGGATCATTCACACACATTCACGCACTGATGGCAACGCCTTGGGGAGCATGTGGAGAAGAGGTGCTGGGGATTGAACCGACAACCTGCTCTATATCCTGATCCTCAGCTGCCCCCTATGCTCATGCACTTGGATTAGTACGTGCACTGCAAACTCTTCGTCAACCAACAACCACCTCTGGATACGTATCTTCTTCAACTTCTATGTGGTTCTGACATAAATCCAACACTATTCCTAGAGATGGAGCTTTCGCTGTATTTGTGTCTACAGCTGTACTGCTTTCTTATTTCATGGCACAAACAGATGTTTGTTTCCGTAACCCCCTTCTTGGAGTGAATGCAGGATGTTTTTAAAGCCTGGGTTGTTTTATAAGTATTAATACTGTCAGGAGGATGCTGAGATTCAGCTCCTCAGGTATGATATCCACATCGCAGATGGATTAGTGTATGTGCAAGCGTGACCGGGAGTGTGTGCACGCATGAGTTTAGGTACGTCTCTGTGTAATTGTGCGCATGTGCTGCCAAACTTATTTGTGTTTCTCAGAATGTGAGTCGGAGCATGATGCACCTGTGAGCGTGCGTGTGTGCTTGCGTGTCATCTCGAGCGCACTGAAGGTGTCACTGTGCAGCCGAGGCCCTGTAAGCTGTCAGGCTGCACCTCTAAAGGGCATGCTTTCTGGGCCTTCCCTGTCTATTATGAGCCCTGCGACACTCATCAAGGCTGGGGAAGTGTACCCTCATGTCCCTCAAGCAGCCACAGAGAAAAGCCACCTTTCTAACTAGGAGAGCCCTTGCCTCTAAACTTCACATGCCCTTGTCTTCCATTTTGACATGATAAACGCATGCAGCAGTAATGAGGCGCCGGGGTTGTCAGGGCATCCATCTTGTTTTTCTCAAATCTGAGGGGAAGCAAAGAATCCTCCGGGACCCGGTTCTCTTGGAGCAACAGCGCCCTGCCAGTACCAGGCGTTAACGCCTCTTGGCGTCCTGACTTCACCTGGTGATTCACTCACTCATTTAGACCCCCACCCAATCTGAAATCATGTGTGGGGGTACGGATTTATTTATTGCAACGGATGCATTGCACAGAAGGCGTTTTTGATGGCACCCAGAAGTGATGATCGTGGTGCTCGCGCTAAAGCTGAGATAGACTGCCAGCTCCCCAAAGATTGAGACGTGTCGCTATCTGGCCATCTGTAACAGTCATGCCTAGAGTCGTCAGAAGCAGATCACCTTGATATCAGCCTCGTCGAATCTCCAGCTTGCCAAGCAAATAGAATAAAACAGTCTATTGATCTTGCCCCACCTCCCTGTAAATCAACGCACTCCATCTGTGTACATCAGACTATCTGGCTCTCTATCTTTTGTTGTCTGCAAGCATTCTTTTCTTTTCTTCTCTCTTCTTTTCCTCCTTCCTCCTCCCACATTTGTTTTGTGATCCATCAGCCTATTTACCTTATCATGCTGCCAAACCATCCATTTACGCGCCCATCTGTCTGTCAAACTATATCTTAGCTTCCATTTGTCTAACTATCTCTCTGTTCACTCGCTCACCTGTCAATCATGAGGCTTGCCTCGGCTGCCGCAGGTTCCAGCCGCACATCTGGCCGACGCCGTCGCTGACCTCGTCAGATCAGAAGACTGTTAAAGTAATTAGATAAAGTAATTAGATTCCTATCACTTTAACGGAGGTTTTACACTGTATTAACTATACAGCACAACGCCATGATTATCATACAATTATATCAGTTGCAGGGTTGTCATGAGGTTAAATGGATGAACAGAGGCTGTGAATTCTGGAAGGTTGACCTATTTCGACATGTGAAATGTTAGCATAGTTTTTGTTATGATGAAACATATTATAATGTATAAGTTAAAGTAGTCTCACAGAATATGATATGTGAACTAGATAGCTCCCTCCACAGAAATCAAACAGAAGCAGGTCACTGCTTTGACTCAATCCAGTTCAGATCAAACCTCAGTGGAGCAAGCCAGGCACTGATGTCCATGTAGTCAGGGGTCTGGCCTCCCACAGTGCTCCAATCAGTCTTATAGGGTCAGTGACGGGCCCCCCTAGGCACCAGAGTGCCTTGGCCTGATGGATTACTCTCTCTCCTGTGAAACACAAGCCTCTGCTACAGGCCCCATCTGTGCTCTCCATGGTTCCTGCATGCCTTGTGGTCAAAGTCTTTGGCTGCTGGTGAAGCCCCAAACCAAAAGCTTCAGTCTAGGGGTGCAGTGGTAGCCACATGGTGACAGTGCCTGCCATATAAATGCAACGTCTTGGGTTTGATTCCAGCCTCAGGACCCTTGATGCATATCGCTCAACGCCCCCTTCCAGTACGCTGTCAAGTGTCCAACAAAGGTGAAAAATGCACACAAAATAAACTTTAAAAAGTTTTAGTCAAGTGTCCACATTCTAACACTACTGCTTGCCCTCCATGCATGAAGTGCAAACAAAACAAATAGAGTCTTTGATTAAGATTAATTGAGTTGAGAATGTTGTCTAAGTGTATCTGATGTTTAATTGATCAAACAGTTCTCTATTACAGTAATCTAGAGAAAAATAATCAACAGATTCCTGTAGTGGGAATGCTCCTGCTCCCTGTACAGCACATTATGCACATCCTAATACCACTAGGCCTCGAAGCTACACTGTATACTTGAGAAAGGAGTTCATGTCAAAGTGAAAGTCTACTCAGAACAACATGTGGGCAGTGGTTGGAAGTTTCATGAATTTACTCTCAAGGATTTGTTTTTTTTGTTTTTTTGTTTGCCTCCTCAAACTTGACTGCTGAGAGGAGAATCATGAAGGGGAGTTTTGCCTCAGGCACTGATCGATAGCAAAAGGGTTTTCATATAACTGTTCATTTGGACTGTGTTGCGTATCCGCCGCATCCCAGAATGCAAAGAGGTATTGTTCCGTGACTGAGGAATCAAGTCCAGCAGAGATGAATTTGAAGGAGAGTTCTGAACCTGAGGGGCCCAATGAGGAATCTGTGCTACAGTGGTCTGTCAAGCTTGTTGTTCTCAATCAAAAGCCAAGCTTCAAAGAGAAAGATGGATTTTTTTTGTATTACCACACACAGATTTACACAGAGTTGCAAGAGCAGACACACACGTTTTACCAAACACACGCAAAACCTCTTTCCTTCTCTCCTGCTGTTTCGTCCCTGCTCGTCCTGTCAAATCGTACCCACTGTGAAGATAAACTAGTACTTTTATTTCCTCGTATTCGTATATGTACGGATTTCCTTCTCTCCTTAAACTGAACATTTGGTGCCGAGGGGTAGGAAGTGAATATGTGCACATTTTATGTTGTGTACATGTGGAAGCAGGACAGACAAATAGGATGCATTTATGGACAGTAAGTCTGACAATAATAGCAATTTAAGGACAGATGGGCCTAGTTGCAATTTGGAGGGGAGGAGGGAGGGGGGCACCAAAGAAATCTGCACTGATGCCATTTTTTTAGTGACGGTGCACTGCCCAGTTTTTGTCATAATCCGGGGTTAGAGAGAGAGAGTTATTAGAGACTGTTTGGGAGGCGTGTGGCAGTTGGGGTGAATGTCTGTATTTCCTATCTGGGTCAGTCACCAGTATTGCCAAGCATGCACATCACAGTACCCACTGAGATAGAGTGGTGATAGAAGCATGGACAGATTAAACAAGTCCCTGTGCTGTCAAAACCCATTGCATGTGTTACGACCACCCTGCTCTCTGCGAACCTCTCCTCATTACCGCTTAACTCAACAGACTGTCAGTTAAACTCTCTTTGCTCCGAATGCGGTTCACAAACTGTTAAGGCGGATGGCGGGCTCGTATACATGCATGCAGAATCTGAATTCTTCAAGATGTCATGTTCATTTCAAGGTAACGCGTGTTGTCAGTGTTTAGATTGCTTCCTGTGCTTCCTGGGTCTTTAGCAATCACAAGTGGTCTGTGTCAGCAATGGGGAGAATTACAAATCTATGAGTAGGGGAGGGCAAGAGAAAGACATTTAAAAAAGAGAACATGTGAGACAGACAGTGTGGCGCAGAAGGGAGTTAAGATCACAGAGTGGGAGAATTATATCCAGGTCTGTCTTGGGCATTTCCCTGAGTCTGCTCTGCATGCTGAGAAAACACACCAAAACACATCAAGCACTGGGCCGCAGCCCTCACATCTCAGATAGCCTGATATTTCTACACTCCCCCATTTAGATGATACTAAAAAAACACCCTCGCGACAGGTAATATACGGTTAAAGAAGGGAGAAAAGTCAGAGAGAATAGTTTGTCCACAGTGTGTGTTTGTTTGGTTTTGACGATGAGGATCACAGATGTATCCTTGTATTCACAGACAGGCTCGCAAATAATATCTATAAGCCACGTATCGTTGAACGTAACATGTTTATTACCCAGGAAATTTGTGAAAGTCATTCTAGGAGATATGGGAAATCGGTCGGTGAAAACGTTGGTGAGGCAGAATGGGAGAAACTGGATATATCAATATCGTAAATTAGATAAAACATACTATTAAAATATCCCCAATTCAAACGCATCATCTGAAACACTGAAAAGCTAAAGTAGGGTTAAAGTAAAGAACATCGTAGAGCGTGTATGCCGTAACCTTTCTTGTGAGTGGAATTGCAAGGCATTGATTAATCTAAGGTATGCCAATAAAACAAAAGATGGAACTTGTGGTTAAAAAAAATTAATAACCACAATATTACTTTCTAAATAGTTTTTTTGCGAACCTAGATATTCGCCCCTAAAAAGACGGTAACCTATGAGGTGCGGTAGCTGAGAGCATGTTTGACTTGTCATTCTTGAATCCTCCACTACGCACTGGTTTGTATTCATTTCAACGGCTTGTTATAGATCAATGAGTGACTTGTAGCATCTGATAGGAAAGGGTCACTGACATTCTTTCTTCTTCCCCATCGTCCTTCCCTTCCTGCTCGATCTCCACAACTTAAATCACCTTTTCTTCAGTGGCAGTATTTCCCGCCTCCCCTCCTCCGCCTCTGGGGTGATTACTCTTACCAGTGAACGAGGGGCCGTGTTTGCCACGACTGTAGTTTTGCGATAGCCGGCCCATAACTTTCAGCGGGAAGAAATAGCTCCCCTCCCGCCGCATCCCATTTATACACTGTATCTTGTTTCTGTGTCGGGAGTTCCATTACTCTGTAGCTCGGCGGCTGGCAGAGGGGAAGGGGGAAGGGAGGTGCAGAAGATGAAAAGAGGTGATCGAAGGTTGCGGCTGTTGCTGTTGCTAATGCGGCAGACGCTTTCCCCTTCGACAGAGAAGCAAACACAACTGAGATTTAATCACTTTTATTATGTTTTGTTATCAAAAATATGAAGTGCAGCGAGACTGAGTGTGAATCCGACAGGCAGTGGCGTGTCAGAAGCAATGTCGTTGCTCACTTTTTTTCTTCTTTTTTTGAAAGACAGTGAATGCATGATTTGCAAACCTAATTCTAAAATAGATGGAGCTCCAGTCGAGCCTTATGATGCATCCTGGTTGCCTTCTGCAGCTATTTACACACATGATGGGTGATTATGTGAGCCTGACCTTGTTATCGTGGCCTTGATGAATGTGAGTACCATGTTTAGATGTGGGCCCAGGGTCTGAGGCTACCCAGATGATATTTAACTAACACACCATAATCCCTCCAAAAGTCTTCCTGTGTACGCTGGCCACGGAGAGGCAATTCCTCACAGTATCCCACATCCAAAGCGTTTGGTAGATGACTGGCAGGTTTTCCTTCGTCTGCGGATCATGGAGCCTTATCATGATGCAATTCCGCGTAATTAGCCGAAGATGACAGTAACACAAAAGCGGTTGTGATATTTAATCTGTTTTGGGGAATTCACCAGGGAAACCGCGGCTCAATCGTGACATGACATGACATCTCACTGGAGGCCTCTAAACAGTCAGGAGAGGGTTGGAGTTAACTGCGCCGGCTTCAGGCCTCTGCCTTCGCTGTTTGGTAATCTTCGCGTCCTCCCCTCCTCCTATTACCCTTGTCTTCTTCAGAGCCGCTCCCTTGTTGCAGAGATCATCATGATATACATGCACGGATGTGTGTCTGTGTGTGTGTGTTTTAGAGTATATGTGTGTACGTGTGTGTTAGAGTATATGTGTGTACATGGGTGTGTGTATGTGTGTGTTAGAGTATATGTGTGTACGTGGGTGTTAGAGTATATGTGTGTACATGGGTGTTAGAGTATATGTGTGTATGTGTGTGTTAGAGTATATGTGTGTATGTGTGTGTTAGAGTATATGTGTGTATGTGTGTGTTAGAGTATATGTGTGTACATGGGTGTTAGAGTATATGTGTGTATGTTTGTGTTAGAGTATATGTGTGTATGTTTGTGTTAGAGTATATGTGTGTATGTGTGTGTTAGAGTATATGTGTGTATGTGGGTGTTAGAGTATATGTGTGTATGTGTGTTAGAGTATATGTGTGTATAGGTGTTAGAGTATATGTGTATATGTGTGTTAGAGTATATGTGTATGTGTGTGTTAGAGTATATGTGTATATGTGTGTTAGAGTATATGTGTGTATGTGTGTGTTAGAGTATATCTGTGTATGTGTGTTAGAGTATATGTGTATATGTGTTAGAGTATATATGTATGTGTGTGTTAGAGTATATATGTGTATGTGTTAGAGTATATATGTGTATATGTGTGTGTTATATATGTATATGTGTTAGAGTATATGTGTATGTGTGTGTTAGAGTATATGTGTGTATGTGTGTGTTAGAGTATATGTGTGTACATGGGTGTTAGAGTATATGTGTGTATGTGTGTGTTAGAGTATATGTGTGTATGTGTGTGTTAGAGTATATGTGTGTATGTGTGTGTTAGAGTATATGTGTGTATGTGTGTGTTAGAGTATATGTGTGTACGTGGGTGTGGGTGTGAGAGAGAGAGCAATGCATTGTGCTTCTTTTCTGTTTGCCACTTAATTAAAGACTTAAGCAACAATGTATTGTCTTTCTTGTGTGTGTGTGTGTGTGTGTGTGTGTGTGTGTGTGTGTGTGTGTGTGTGTGTGTGTGTGTGTGTGTGTGAGTGTCAGAGAGACAGTGTGTATGTGTGTATCAGTGACTTCTCCTCCATCTGCCCACCCTCACTGAAATCCTCAGTGCATTTACTAACATTTTTTAAGAAATGGTGCCAGCATTTAATTAGGCTGTGGGATGCCAACATCTCCCCGCTGGAACCTGCTCTTCATTTAACACGTCCTTCTCCCGGTCCGTTGCTTCTCCGTGTTGCGTCTGCTTTAACTCTGAAAGATGACGCAGCTGGGAGAACCAGGTAAAAAGAAGCCATCAAAACCATTGTGAGTAGACATAGTTGCAATCAGTGCTGCAAATAACCGAAGAGTTTGTCGTGTGCGTGTGTGTGTGTGTGTGTTTGAAGCGTTCAATTCAGTCGAGGCGAGTACTAATGTTTGTCCCCCAGTCCAAATGGCTGCGGTTTGTTCAATTGTTGTGATAGATTGATGTGGTGTAGGAAAAGATGGGCTTTCATGCACCTGAAGATGGGAAGAGAAAAGTCTTTACGAGAAGCCAATAGCGCTGCGTTCAAGGACCCTGTGATGGGAGATGCATTTTGCTGGAAGTTTTCCCCCCATTTTGCGAAGTCTTTGTGGAAAGCTCTCCCGTGTGTTTAGGTAACCCCCAAACGGGCTCTTTTGATTTGTTCCACAGAAAGCGGCCCGCTAGACCCGTTTGCCGGGTTTCCACAAGTGGTCACACATTAGGGCGACGTGGTTTTCACTTTACACAGCACACACATTGCTGCCTCTTCAATTGACAAAGACAACAACACCAATTTCATTGGGGTGCTCTTGGTGAACGCTTCTCATAGACGGATCAATACGCCTCCACATCCGGGTCAGCTGTGAGTACGCTGCATCGTAGCTGAGAGCCGATGGCGAGACGTGGCTGCTTATGGTTTTTCTCTAATGAAATTCTTTACCGCAAACCACAGAGTGTTCAATAAAAATGAAAAACTGTTCCAACGGTTGATTTAATGGTGGCTATTCTGTATATAATGTGTGTGTATCTTGCTGCGCCTGACTGGGGAAATGGTTCTAGTGCCGCCTGTATTCAAACACCAATATATTGTTATAGATCTGTTTGTGGATTGTTCCAGTTCTTTTTGATTTCACTTGTCTCCCAATTATTTTATGGCTGTTATATTATTCTCTTCCATCCTTCCCGCTGATCCCGTCCTGGTGATGTTTTTGGACACGCTGCCAGAACATGTTAGCTTTAACAATCACCTGAATAACAACATATGTTAAACTAAAAGAAGCAGATAACACAGACCCTTCCATCTGTTTGTTCTTTTTAAAACATCTCTATCTATTTGTTCTTTTTAAAAGATCTTCCGATCTCTCTTTCTGTACCACCCTTCCCTCTCTCCTCCTGTGCACCATCTGCATGATGCTTTGTATCTAATCTGAAGGAGGACTCACTGTCCTACACCGTGATGGTGTGTGTGTTTGTGTTTGTGTGTGTGTGTGTGTACGTGTTCCTAGCCATCACAGTCACTCTGAGCTCATTACCTGGCATGATGGATGTAGCGATACCCATTAAACAACGCCTAGCCCGGGACGCCCGGCACCCTACAGCCGGCACTGAGTAATGGGCCTTGTGGTGGTGGCACGCTTGGAAAGACCAGGCGTAGTTGTGCCTGCAGTCATCGCCACTGCTCTGCTTCCTGGTCCTGTCCAGCCCCACCTGCCACCTGGCTGCCCGGCGGACACCATGGGCATTTCTGGGCAGCCACGGTTGGGAAAGCGCGGGAGGCTGGGCGTGTCAGCGAAGGAAAGCCCAAAGTTCTTCCCGACCACTAACCACTAATTATGCACGAGCACACCACACCGACACGTCTTGCAGTCCTTGTGTGCTCCTTCTGTGCATAATCTGCTGCCTCTGAGTGGAGTGGAGGGGCCGTGGAGTGGGGGCCGACATCAGGAGCTGAATGGAGTTGCTGTCACTCCACACACAAGCACCTGAACTCCATCAGCTTGTTCCGTCACTGCAGCTTCACTGCTGCTCTCAGACTGACCCAATGTCACTCATCTCCTCCTCCATCTCCTTTCTTCATCTCCTTTACTTTCTCTCTGCAGTCTTTTTTTCCAGTTGAGCTCGGTATCGGCGTAACAACACTCTGGATTCTGATTCTGGTTTTTTTCTCTTTCTTCCCTTTTTTTCTTCTCAACAGACAACCGTCGCGCAGTCCTGGAAAGGTCCCGCTCGCGCCACAACGCAAACCACCAAGCTCGATGATCGCCCACGCCGACCACGAGGCGCTAGATGAGTGCCAAAGAGGCCAAAGAGGTGGAGTCCTGGATGGCGTCTGAAGGAGGGACAGAGCACCCGTCACTGTAGCGCGCACTCACTCACACACACAACTGTGGAACAAAAGAATACCGCATCTCCACGATATCATTCACAGACTTTGGATTTTTTAATGCCGTTCATCTGATGCCTTACATATTTATTCAACACTTTCACTCGAAATGTTGATGTACTCTCTCGATGGTTTTGATTTATACAAACAAAACATATTTTTAGGGCTGCTACTGTTTTTAAAGAAAAGGTTTGCTGTGCTTAGAAATCCATTTAAAGTGGTGTCAGTCTAAACTTATTCGCATCCTTTTTTTAAAACAAAATACTACAGGATTTAACAGGAAACATCAAGTGTTTTGAAAATAAACCTTATGCCAAGAAGGACTGCTCCATAGTGTAGGCTTATCATCCTGACAAACATACCACACAGTACATCCAGCAACGGAGGGCCAGCGGCCCAACAAGAGGAACATGAAGCTTCCTTCAAAAAAGAGGGAGGAGTTACTTCAAATGTTTTTTTCCTTTTCTGTTAATCCCTTCTTCAACCAACATCAAGACAATTCTTCGAGCAAATGCACAAGGAGTCCATCTGAATATTTTTCTCATTGCGTATTCCATGTAATACCACAAGAGCTGGCCCGCTTCAGGGCATGTGACTCATGGAGCTTGAAACTAATCTCCATTTTGACGGGATGCATTTTATTTTTCGTTGTGTAATATCTGACCGATGCCTCCAGGTGCTGATCTCTGTCCCACGGTCGCTTTTGCTGTTAACATGAGAGACTGACACATTTCTAAATGCATATAACTGCCAAGAGGAGCTAACACGCCCTTTGACATTTCCTGAATTCACACAGGTTTTAGTGGAGGAGGTTTATTGTGCTTTAATATGAATCCATTTCAATACGTATTATTTTCATATATATAGATATGAAAATAATTCATGACATGTTTGGAGAAAGTTTGCTCCGAATTCCACGTTTTTTAAATTCTATCCCGTTTTTCAGAAGATAGAACAATAATCCCTTCAGGATAACAAAAAATGTCTCAAACAAACTCATTTTGATTCAACAAGTATACATATTTGACCATGTTGAAGAGACAATATATTGAATAATACTAAATAATATAAACATGGCTCAGAAGCTTACAAAATCACAGCTGAGATTTCAATGGCAAAACGTTGTAGATTAAAATACAAAATGTTTTTAGGCTTAAATGTCCCACATGGCATATTGTATTCATACTGATGAAGCTCTAACACCTGGTGCTTGTTGTTCATGTACAAAACAGGTGAAACTTGTTCGCTTTGTTTCGCTCTAAGGAACCACTGTCGCACAGTTTCTTCACGTGAACTATTTATTCATATATTCATGCCTAGAGGCGACCCTGTCCCATTACTGCCCTAAACTGTAAGCAGACGCTCCGAAAACAACCACTGAATCCACACGGAGCGCGGGTACGACCGAAGAAGACAAGATGACGATAGTCTTGGCAAGTGAGTCTCCAACGGCCTCCGATTCCCCAGCATTAATAGCATAAGTGACACAAGTCTCTTTAATGATACTATAACTCTGCTTTTAACTTTGTGTATCTGTATGCGTTTGGACGTGTGCACGTGTGTACGTACGTGTGTGTGTGTGTGTGTGCGTGCCAGCTCCGTAATCTGACGGGAACGCAGGCAACATAGGATCCAGTGAGCTTGACTCGGCTGATTAGATGGAGATTTACTTGTGATGCGTCTGTTTCATGACGCCTTGCATGCCTCTAAAAATGCAATGTTCCACTTCATCTGGACTCACGGTGCATCCACAGGGCTCCGAGAAGTCTGCATTTTGAAGAAGACTATAATTCTTCTGTGAATATGAGGTTGGAGTGGTTGCACAGAGGAAGGTTTCTGATTTCCTCTTCTGTCCTCATCACCTGTACAGTTGAGTAAAGTATTGAAAATCCTTTTTCCCCCCAACACCGATGTCTTCTGTGACGTTGTCATTGGATACCGTACATGCAAAAACAACCAGATGTTTGTGTTTTACAATTTGACTCTTTTTCTTGATTTCTACATGTGCCAAATCGTTGTGGGTGGTTGGGTCCACCGGTTTCAACGTACAATGACGGAAAATGTGTGTTTAAAAAAAAATCTATCTCAAAGGGAGGTACAGGTATTGTTTTTGTCAAAGTCTTGGAAAGATTGTACAGGAATAAAAACATTTTTTTCTTATTTATTTTAAACCATTGTTTAATAAACTGATCCAATTTGGAACTGCAATTCAAAGTAGAACATTTAGATAAAAAGGTAGATATCTGGTATTTCTTTTCTAAATTTTCTAAAACAAAACACTCAAAATCTTTTGTAAAATAGTATTTATTTGGAATTAAAAACAAATCTATCATCATGATGTCATTGTAGAACATAATGAGCGAAGAGCAACAGTGTTATTAAGTGTAGAAGTTCAGATCATGCATCTTTACTGCAGCAGTGAACAAACAATGCAACACAAAACTGAATAGGAAAAGGGCTTTATGCAACTAAAGAGTTGAAATAATTGTCCTATAGTTGAGGCAATTCCAGATTATACAAGACACTTCTGCAATGAGAACACCGTCATCATCCCTGTAAGTGACTGTTGTACCCCCAACCTCCGCCATTTCCTCTTATAGGATCATCAGTAAGAAATATGTGTTTGTATAGAAAATAGCAGGAATGTGTTTCATGTCAAAGATCTTGAATTTCTTCCATCATTTTAATGTAAAGACACTGGCCTCTCACCCGGCCGGTCATCATCCCATTGTATTGTAGCGTGTGACTAACAAACCTTAACTGTTGATATGACTTGTGCTCATGGTAAATGTAAGAATAAGGAGGCAGGGCTATGAAGGATGTATCAAATAACTGTAAACAATGCCATGTTGGTGGCGAGCGATGTAGCGATGAAAAGTGCTAACTTGCCATGAATGACACTTTACCTCACGACATGTTCTGCTCAGGCAGAGGAAAGTTTGTTCGAGATGTTTGAAGACAACATTGCGACTAAAAGAGTAAAATATTTGCAAAGTGTTTCGTTTGGTAAATAGTTCCAGCTGCCACCGATCCCGTTCTTTCCTCCATGGTGAGTGCTTCCCGTTGAACCAACAGACCACGCTCAGAACTGTTGACAAACCTTTCCAACCACCGTGTGTACGCTGCCATATCCCTGCCTGCCCTCCTCGTCGTCAATGAGTATGTTTTATTGTCTTAAGAAACATTTATATTTGTAACATGTTAAGTTTATTTGTATCCTTAAGACCATAAAAAAAAAAATTTGGTTATGCACATTGTCCTACCATAAAATATGTAATGGAATATGATAGTAAATAATAACCACTTTGTTATAAAAACTGATTTCTGAAAAAATATGTCTTTTTCCTCTTGTATTTATTTACTTATTAACACATCGGAAGTATTGAAACATGTCTTTACCAACCCTTGTTTGTTTTATTTTAAAGTCTATTTTTTTCTTTTCTTTAAAAACACAAATTTGAATCTGGCGTAACATTGTATCCCCTGTGTACTTTGTGGCGGGGCAGAAGATACAGGCCCTCGCTGATTAATGGACGGGCATTACAGAGAGCTGGAGGTGTAGCTGCATGATGAATCGGACAGCGCTTCCCCGTAAACGCAACATGTGTGCACCTCGGTGCCCCCACTGCTTTATCTTGCACAGTGTCAAAGATAGTGCTGCCATGTCCAGCGGCAGTTTACGGAAATGACGACAGAGTCAGAAAGTACAAACCACGAAGAATTGCCCTTTTTAATACATTTTTGCTCACCTTAAATCTTGTCACTATAAATTTCCTCTGCGCATGTTGGAGGATAAGAAGAGAAAGCAGAACGATTCAATAATGTATTCATCATTTGACGGGATTTCGTCCTGGATTTCATCTCTTGTACAAAGTTTAAAAAATTAAAAAGCATTGTGCCTAATTATGTTAGAGGCAATCTGACTTTATCAATGAATTGTGAGACCTTATTTTAGTTTAGTTTAGCAAATGTGGGAAGAGTGGACCCACTGTATGTGTGTGTGCGTCACTCTGAGATCCAGTTTCCTGTTTATACTTCCATGTGTGGCAGCCTGAGTCCCCGGAGTGAGAGTCAAATGGCAGCGCAGAGCTGTTCCTGTCCAAGCACCTTAGTGTTACACCCCCCCCCAACTTGCTCAAATCCAATGACGTGTTCTCCCTGCATGTGCCATGTCCTGCTTTTTTGCTGCAGCATGACATCATGAAATAAAGGCTGACATGGGGAACTTACCCTGTGGCCACAAGGGCCTCCCTCACTTTGTTCCTGCACACACACACACAAACACACACACGCACACAGATGCACACACAGCTTCATTCTGTGACTCTTGGGACTTCCTCTGAGTCTCTCCTCCTCCCAGTTTCCAGCCGGCCAGATGGAGATTCATCTCAACAAGCTGTGATCTGTGTTTAGAGATGTGTGCTGGAAAACACAACTCTAATTAGGTTTATTGTTGATCTTGGGAGGTTAATTTGTGCTTGTAAACATTCTGAAAGAGGCCAACCTCGTTCCTTACAAGGCACCAGTATTGCATCTTTGGAGATTTTTATCTTCTTGACTTACCAGGTGATTCAGAAAGATTACCCCACCCCCATGATAGATGTGTGCTCTGCACTGGAGGTGAGAGATCCGTCTTGGCTGGGAAGGTAGTAGGACTGAGATATGGAATGTGTGTTCGGCTACTAAGCTACAGTTGTGTGTATGTGGCAGGTATTAGTTATGTGTATCTGATCCTGTTTTGTGTTTGTTCATAACCTCCAGGAAAGTAGAGAGATGAGCCAAGCCCACACACGTTCTCTTTTCTCTCCCTGCCCTCTTTTTTTTCACACGATAAACAGACGAGTTTCTAATGCACCTGGTGACAGATCAGTTGTCAGCAGGAGTACAACATAATTATGTTTCATTTTGCATTTCAACCTCCTTGACAATACACAAACATTATGGAGATGAGACAAAGCCGAAAGCCACACTTGCCTCCTTATCTGAGCTCATTCTGTGTGAGGAGAAATCCGATTCAAGCTGCACATTCGACTCCAACATGAGAGTTTGATGAATGTGTGCGTGTGTGTGTTAAAATGGGTGTTTGGAAAACATTTTGTTGTCTAATGTACTGCAGGTGTGCGCCATAAATAGCTCTGTATTAAAGTGTGTCAAACAAGCTGACCATCTACTGCAGCGCAGCACCAGTTGTCACTGGGTATTGATGTCGAGTAGAGGTGTTTGTGTTTCTTTTCATTACACATTGGATTTTTATAACGTGTACAAAATGTTATCTGAAGTACTGTATTATCACTTTTTATGACATTCTTTGATGTACTAAACTTTAAGTTTTTAAGACGTTTCATGACATGCTATGATGGTTTTTTAACCATATATGACTCTGACATACTATTACTTTTGTATGTCTATTCTTTGAGATACTACACTATGACATTATATACAACAATATTATACAATGTTTTCTTTGACATACTGTAACATTACTTTTAATGAAATATCTATGACGTACTACTTATGTCTTTTTTTAATGACACTATTGGTCATGTTTTTAACATTGTTATTTACATTATACATAATCATCTTTTCATGACATTTTATTAATAGACAGAACAATTTAACTTACTATACTATGATTATTCAATCAAATTAGATTCTACAGCTTTTTTAATATCATATTATATATAATATTATAATATAATATCTAATAATTTAACACTAAATTATGATTCTTTATTAAATGTTTTGTATGTTTTTTATACGCTAACTTTTTATAAAACACTATACTCAGACTTTACAATTATATACAGTATAATATTTATTAATTAAATAATGTTCAATAGATGCTATAATTTAATTTCCCATGACTATATAGTATGATTTGCCATAGTATAACATTTGTAATGATATACTGGACTGCCCTTTTTATGACAGAATATAATTGCTTTGTATGACATTATACTATGACTCTTTAAGTGTCCTTTCAAACATACTGAAATATGAATGTATTTCTTACTTCTTTTGACATACTACACCATGGCTTTTAATATGAATTTCAACATGCCTTTTTCCAGCATGTTATAATACAATGCTTCTGTTCGACATACTATTCTATGAGTTTGAGTGTATATATTAATAGCCAATTGAATAAGCTACCCTTTTGGGTTTATATATTTGTAAATCTGACACTAAAGGAGTCAGTGCCTCACCAACCATGAACCTCACCGCACGTCACTGGTTCTAATGGTACATAGTGTGTGCCTATCCCCAACAAAACTAATGGACATACCTGCAAACGTGTCACCTTTCGGCGAAGTTCGCCGATTTGAAATCATAAAAGGTCATCCACGTGAATAGTGTAGATCCGAGTTTTTGTTTTGGGGTAGAGGGGGGGGGGGGGCGTGGTCAACTGGCCGGCCGGCGTTTATGAGATTTGAGTGAGACGCGGAGAAAATGTGATGTGGTGATCTTCGCAATAAAACATCTTTGATGGGACGTGTCGAGTCTCGGCCAATCAGCGTTAAGAGGTCGACAGCGTTTGGGGCGTTCGGGTTAGCTTGAATGTTAGCCCGCTACATCTACTGCTGTCACGCTGCACGGTGTAGCGATACTAACAAAGTACCGTACGTTAAAAACGATATGATCTTGCATATTTTTAGCACCGATACTTCATTAAGAGAGCGCGATCAGAGCGCACGCGCTGCTCCGCTCCGTTAGACGCTGTCTGCACGCACTGCGCTGCGCAGCGCTCACCTATGGACTCAAAATGACTTAAGTATAAATAAATAAATGCATGAATAAATACAAGAATACATGAATAAATGCTTAAATAAATGTATAAATAAATAAATAAATGCTTAAATAAATGTATAAATAAATAAATAAATACAAGAATAAATGTATAAATACAGAAATAAATACAGCAATTAATATATATAAGTTATAACTCAACAGGACATCATTAAATAAATGTATTATATTCAAATGAGCTGGGCGGTCCCAACCTCATTGTTGAACAGGATTGGTCAAGTCAGGGAGCAAGACAGAAGCAATCGATCCCTAGCACTTGGATCTGTAGACGAACAGCGTTTATTATGCATTCTTGTCTGTACATTCTAAATACTACTGTTGAGTCACGGAATGTAATTTAAGGATGTTTTCAGCCGAGAAGTTAGTTGTTTAAGCATCAAATCTGTAAGGATGACGGAGATTTGAGGGAGGTCCCGCGGGACACCAGTGAGAGCGGGCGGTCAGCGCGTGTGTGCCGCCGAGAGAAGCCTGATCTCGGCAGGACTTTTTGATCTCCGCTGGCTCTGACGTCTCTCGTGGCGGCTAATGATGATATAATAGGTTTTTGAGGATCTAAAGAGCACACGAGTTTTATATTTACTAAAAGAAATCTCTGACGTCTCCCGCGGCTAAGCAGCATGAGATATTAGTTTTTGAGGATCTCTAAAGCACAACGAGTTTATTATTTACTAAAAGATAACGTTACGTCAATTTGACTGAGGTTAAGATTCATAACTTCATGCGACCCTTGGTCAGGGTCAGGAAGCTACGACGTTTTGTATATATTATTATCGTTATTGTAGCCAAGCAACCAAACAACAAACAACGCAACACATTCTCTCCTAAAATTATTTTACAGTGAAATTGAAAAGTAAATTCATGCGCAAAGAACAGTTGATGTGGTGACGTCACAAGACCAGAAACCGTCGTCCTCTCCTCGAGAGTCTGGACTCCCAAACCCAGACAAAAGACAGACTCCAAAAGAACACGAGTCTGTACTCAGTGTTCTTGGAATGATAGCGGGGCTGAAAAAAAAAAGCTGTGGCTAACTTCTCTGCTACGGTGAGCTGAGCGAGTCAACTTCAGCGTCATGCCTGTGACCAATCATGCTTTAGACAGAGAGCTCATTTGAATATACGGACACGTAAATGTCACACATAAATAAATGAAGAAATACGTGTGGACACATAAATAGATAAATAAATAAATGAAGAAATACAGAAATGCAGAAATATATTTATTTAATGATGTCTTGTTGATTTATAACTTATATTTATTCATTCCTGTATTTATTTATACATTTATTTAAGCATTTATTTATTTATTTATACATTTATTTATTTATTTATACATTTATTTAAGCATTTATTTATTCATTTATACATTTATTTAAGCATTTATTTATTTATTCTTGTATTTATTCATGCATTCATTTATTTATACTTAAGTCATTTTAAGTCCTCCATACTCACCGAGTGCCGTTGAGTGGCGGAGATTTTGAGACCGTCTTCGGCTTTCAAAAGGTTTTTTAAATTGTATTACTACTGTAGATAAATATACCAGTATCGTATTTATCGTATATCGTATTTATGGTATTGTATTGAATTTTGGTATTGGGTATCATGATATTTATGGCAGGTATCGTACATAAGTTATAATTTTAGGAACTCACGGAACAGACTCATGGAACAGAGTCATGGAACAGAATCATGGAACAGAGTCATGGAACAGAATCATGGAACAGAATCATGGAACAGAATCATGGAACAGGCTCAAAGCTCAGCAGAGCACACAAGTCAAAAAAGTTGGTTCATGAATGACTTTAACCATATTATATATAATGACAATGTAAAGTTGTTATTACTATTATTAGGGCCCGATCACTGAATTATTCAGAGGACCTTTTTTCTTAAAATGTTTGTTATTATTTAGATTTGCGGTCAGATCAATCAAAAGACCGTAGTTATAAAAGCTTTGAGGCGTCATCAAACAACGTGGATGTTGCAACGAAAACAAATCAACTCATTATTTCTAACCTAATCAATGTCTTGACTATATTTTTTAAACAAATGTTGCATTTTATTTGATAAATATGTGTGAGTTTTCATGGAAAACACAAAAAGTGATGGTACCGATTGTCATAAA
The DNA here is from genome assembly GCF_029220125.1 of Pseudoliparis swirei. Lineage (NCBI taxonomy): Eukaryota > Metazoa > Chordata > Actinopteri > Perciformes > Liparidae > Pseudoliparis > Pseudoliparis swirei. The sequence continues at coordinate 20,041,265 of NC_079406.1, read as the reverse complement.
ACCATGACAAAAAGTCATGATACGTCAAGGATAATAGTATAGTCAATAGAATGTGATAAAAGAGCTCATACCAACGTTATCATACTCTGTCATAATCATGTCATAGTATGTTACATATACAGTACCTCAAAAAAGTCATAAAATAGAATAAATAATAACCCCAAAATGTCCTAGTGTACATGCTATAAAAAGTAGGCAACAGAAAGTGTTATAATATAGTTCATAGATTCTCAAAGTGTAGCTCGCTGGCCTTCTGAGACATCTTGTGTAGCTCCTGAAGGTGACATGAAATGCATGCGTTGTATTTTAATCATCAGGAGTCCATTTCCATCCTTTTAGTTTCAATATTTTTCATTTAATTCTTTACTCGGCTACTGTGTCAAACTGCTCTCTGAACAAAACGTGTGACATGAGAATGAAACCTGAATATGTTTTCGCAGTTAAATAACTTGTGTTGATTGATTGACTGATTGCCTGATTGTCACGCATCAACATCTGCGCTGTCTGTACTCCACATTACTCAACATCTATAATCAGCTGTGTGAATATCTCCAACCATCTGACTGGAACACATTCGTTTAGAGAGCTCTTGTACTCTTTCAGACATCCGTGCATCCTCCTCAGACATTAAAAAAAAAAGATCTGGTCTCTATCTTTTTTTCCCCCTCTCTCAGCCCTGGAGCCACTGGAAGTCACTTGTCACCGTGTGTCCAGTCTGCCCTGTCGGAGTGTTACTACTCACAAATAAATACTTTTTTTCACGACATGAAATAAAAAAATGTCTAAGACAGCAGATGTGTCTTCTGTGTCACCATACTTCAAGTGACGGTTTGTAACATTGTGTCCAATGATGTTTCACGACACTGAGTGATGGTGGTATTAACCTGACTTGGAAAATGTAATACATTTCTGCTGGAGAGAGAGAGAGAGAGAGCTTTGGTGCTGCTCAAATGGATATACTGCATGCTTACTATTGATCTCTGCTAGTACTCTTGCATGCATCGTGGTCTTTCCATGATCACAGTTCATTGCTCCTTCTTCTATCTCCTTTTCTCCGTCCTGCCTCACACCGCCCACACACGGGAGACATGGCTCCCAGCGCAGAGGAAGCTTCAACCTGTCACACCAAATTCACATCTAGCACCACATGCCTCCCTTCACCATCCAGCCCCTCCGTCTCCCACGTCTCCTTTGCTCCTTCCCTGGCACCCATCACTCCTCTTCCCCTCCTCTACCCTTCTGCTTTCGCCATTTGATTCAGATCACCGAGTAAGCCTCTTTCGTCTCTTTTGTCTGAGGTTCCATTTTGCCTGGCAGATGGACAGGAGGAGAGAAGATGGACTCACATCGAGGTGAGGTGAGGGGAGTGTGTGTGTGTGTGTGTGTGTGTGTGTGTGTGTGTGTGTGTGTGTTATAGAGGGAAAGAGAGAGATGGAAAGGGAAGAGGAGAGAAGGAAACTTTTCTCGGAGGGAGAATGTCAAACAGCAGTGAAGGGAGGAGACTTTTATCTGTCACACCTGTGTGAGGTCTTGCCTTTCAGGCTACTGAGTGACAAGGCTGCAGTTAAAAGAGCTGAAATGCAAAAGTGAGGGCGACAGAATGAGTTTACCTCTAATTCAGTTAGATTGTCAGACAGTATCAGCCGTATCTGTAGTGCACATGCCCTATTTTACCTTAGCCAATGTGTGATATCAAAAGAAGGTTTTTTTTGTGGTTCTCTTTGAACAATTTCAAAAGTTAAATTTTACTCATCCAGAAAAAGTATGGAGGCAAATAACTTTTGCTTTAAAAATAGCAAGACATTAGCTGGATTAGTAATCAAATGTGTGGTTTTTTTTGCATTTCTGGTTGCATGATTTTTTGATGACTTACAATCTGTCCAGAAAGTGGTTAGACATACTTGAGTCACTGCATACTCCCAGACGTCCCCTACATTACTCCACTATCGGCTCGTGCTCTTCGCCCATGGCAATGCCTCCGCACACAGCGTAGATGCAGGCCTAAGAATAGAGGAGAGTTTGATGGATGTAAAAAGGGACAAAGGGAGCTTGGTAATTGAGTAAGTGCCCTTCTGGATGTGAATGCCTGAATAAAAACTATTTTTAAATTTAATTTTCTTTTTATAAAAAGCCGTTCTTGGGATCATTTTACTCAAAAGTACATGAAAGCTCTTTCAAAGTTCCTCTCTGTTCTTTGCCCTCCACTGAAATAGTCCCCGTGGAGGATGCACAAACACACAAACACTTACGCACTTTCTCCTGAAAGACGTGGTTAAAAGGGTTGACCCCACAAATGCAAACCTACACACACACACACACACACATAGAGTAACTCATGAAAAATAGAGTGTATTCCATTCAGGCTCTGCATCATAACCAAAGATTATTAATAATGCTCTACTTACAGCAGATTTTGCACTGAAAGGTTTAAAGTGTGCGAGCAGGAACACAAAGTGGACTTCTCATCTTTGTCTCGCCCAGCAGCAAATAATGACCCACGAGGCCAGAGGAATGGCCATCGGAGGTGAAGGCGGGAGGGAAACACATGATTTGACACCGGAGAGACATTTGTCACTCGGCTGCGGAGGAGTGTGAGTAGAGGAGTGTGAGAAGAGGAGTGTCAGAGGAGGAATGTGAGAGGAGGCGTGTAAGAGGAGGAATGTGAGAGGAGGCGTGTAAGAGGAGGAATGTGAGAGGAGGCGTGTAAGAGGAGGAATGTGAGAGGAGGCGTGTAAGAGGAGGAGTGTGAGAGGAGGCGTGTAAGAGCCGCTGTAACCTGGAGATGAACCTGCAGCGTGATATAAAACAAGAAACTGCTACGTCAGTGTGGAGCTAGCTAAACAAGCTGAAAGATAGAAGTTACCGTCATGGGTAGTGATTATTTTGTATGCATACATCGATATATCTATGATTTTTAAAAGACTAATTTTAAAGGAGTCCCGTAGAGCTTTGGACCACTCGTAGCGCTGCGGGGCCGAGATGGACAGAGTCCGAAAATTGTCATAAAACTTTGTGATTTTCCGGCAAACGTAGAGTCGGATTCGATAAATTACTATAGCTGCGAGTATATTGGGATTTGCTATAACTTCACACTGGTTATTAAAGAATATCTATGTGGTAATTATTGTTTGGTGATTTACTATATTCTTAAAACATATCTCTGTTTAGATTGTTTGATAATGTACTGTATTATTAAATAATGTCTTTGAATTGGGACATTTAAGAGGAGATTGGGTAACTTAAGAGGAAGGAACATATTTGTGTGAGTTGTGTTTTAGCACAGACGGGCATATGCTTGTGTCTCTTATGAATTTCACACCTGGCTTGGAGAGAGAGAGAGAAGAGGGTAGCAGACTGAGGCCACGTTTACACATAGCCGGGTATTTACAGAAACGAAGATTTCTGCCCCTCCGTTTTCAAAAATAACGTTGTACACACAAGGTCGTTTTCAAAAAAGTTTCTGTTTATATGAACCCGCATAATCGCCCCAGGCGCCGTCATAACTATGCCAAACCTGTAGTCGGCAGTGTAACGAGAAGGATAAAGACATGCAAACCAATCAGAATTCTCAAGACTCGAGACATCCGAGGAGTGTCCTCATGTCAAGGAGGAAATAACTCGGGTGCACCTGACTACGAAAATGAAGGCAGTCAACACTGGACATAGGAGCCAGTGTTGCCAGGTCCGCGTTTTCCGCGAATTGGGCTACTTTGAAGTGTTGCCGCGGGTTGAATTTGTTGTCCGCTGGTTCGGGTAGACCTATTTTGCATGCAAATTACATGAATATCTTTAAATAAAAATCCATATTTTAAATGAAATAATTTATTTATACACAAATCCTACCAAACTGACTCCAGATCAGCACGTACACACATGGACATTGGACACGTCCACATACACACACTTTAAAAGCAGTGTATATGGTTTGGCACGGGCATATTTTGAGTTCTGATATTGGGCTGGTACACACAGACCTGGCAACCCTGGTAGGAGCGGCCAAACTAACTGTAAACATAGGACGCTCACATGACGTGAAGTATTTTTAGTCGCATACTGTGACGTTTGACAACCTAAAACTCCGTTTGACCTAGTTCACACGCAAACACAAAATCGGAGTTTTCAGAAATCTCCACTTTGGCCGGAGTTTTTAGAAATGATCGTTTTCCGTGATAAAACCTCCGTTTTTGTGTAAATGAAAGGCCAAAACGCATGAAAATATATGCGTTTTCCCATCGTGTAAACGGGGCCTGAGAGGAATCCGGAAGGACCCCTGCGATGCCATTCGGAGCAGCAGAGAACAGAATGGAGAACAGGGCGATGACTTCACGTGTTCAGGGGCGTGGACACGCTTACAACACGGACGGACAGACGGCTCGGCCAATGAGCGAATTAGGACCAATGGTTTACCTGCAGATTTTAATCAATGAGAAGCGAATATCTCCACCGTGGGGCGGGACGCCCGGGAGAAATAAAACCGATGTTGATCAGAGAGACGATGCTTTGGGACCTTTTGGATGACGTCAGAGAAGCACTGCATGTCGGCCGTGATCCTCGAGAAGACCTCAGCTGAGGGTTAGATTTAGTGAGCGTGACTTACTGTTAGACTGGGAACTGCTTGGCGGTCTGCGGACGCAGTGATTCATGTTCCCTCAGCTGAGTTGGACTCTATCGGAACGGTTATTAACTATTGGTAATATTTTCGATGAAACACTTTTTATTATAATTTGCCATCTTTAGACGTTCTTCCTCGGTCCTGCACTCGAAGGTTTTTGAAACATAACATAAGTGATGAAGGAAGCTGTTCGCCAGCAAATATGAATTTGAAATAAAGATGGCTGCACGGTGGTGGAGTGGCTGGCACTGTCGCCTCACAGCGAGAGGGCCACGGGTTCGGCTCCCGGTCTGGGCGGTCCTTCCGTGTGAAGTTTGCATGTTCTCCCAGTGGCAGCCCTGACATGGACTGGTGGCCAGGGTGAACCCTGCCTTCGCCCAATGTCCGCTGGGATTGGCTCCAGCGCCCCGCAACCCTAAAAAAGGATAAGTGGTTTGGAGAATGGAATAAACGATGCCGATATAAAGAAGAAAATACAATGAACGTTTGCTCAGATTCCATGCATTATTTAAGGAATTAATGTCGGCAAATATTTATGACCGTGCAGTTTTCGAACCAAGTATTCCTTGGGTGTTGGCGCCTTGCTGCGTCAGAGGTCATGAGGCAGCGACGTGTTCACTTCGGTCTGCAGTGTGAGTTCCTGAGCACGTGTGTCTCGCCTGACTCCCCACACATGCACCGAGGGACAGCTGTACCGCAGTCCAGCGCACGCTTCCTCTGACCTTTGCTGCGACCGAATATGCACCCAGCGTGTCGGCACACCAAGACAATGTATGACCGCTCTGCCGCCCGTCCGGCCGTGGTGGTGTGCCGTGTGCACGTGTCCAGTCACCTGCCCGGGCCCCGTCCTGTGTGGTCAGTGACACCACCGCCGCATTATGCCATGTGCTCAAACTCTCTCCATGATGTGTCCTTCTGGGGAGAGGAGGGAGTCACACAAGGTGACTGTTGATATTAGGATGTAGCATTTGCTACGCTGGGGCGCCTCCCTCATTGGTATTTCATGTAGAGCGCCGTCGCATTCGTCACGTTTCATAAACCTCCTTATTATTCACTGGCGGGGAGTCATTTTGTTCTGCCGCTCGCAGTTGTGAAAGTGAGATAGCGGGAGAGAGGGAGGGATGACACTCTGAAATCCTTCTAATAATCATTCTCTCTTCCCCATACATGGACTTGTTTATCAGAAGAGCAGGTGGTTGATTGCCACTTACCTCCCACTGCAGCCCAAACACAGGCTCACCTCTGTGAATCCAAGGGGTGAGCGTCTGTGAATCCCCACCCAGATGCAGTACCTCCACTCAGGGTCTCGGGGTAATCAGCCGGCTTTCTGGAGCTTAGGCAAACAGAGTTGTCAGCAGTGGCGGTGCGTCCATAGAGGGCGCTAGGGCGCCGCCCCTCTTAAAATTTGTAGATGAAAAAAAAAGAAGAAGAAAAAAATATAATATATCCTGTCAAAAAACATTATATACCAAATCATTTAAATAGCAAATATACCGTGTTGACGCGCTAAATGTGTGTGGGAGACCGTAAGCCTGTCAACAACCACTTCAGTTAAATGTGACATAAATAATATATCGCCACTCATAATCACTTGAGAGAAGCCCCTCCCCATTTTCGGGGCGCCGGCCAAACGTGTGTGTGCGGCAGCGAGCAAACATTTCACGGTCGTTTCGGCAAGGACGGCTTCTCATTGGCGGATGAAACGTGAATCTTTGGGCGCAAAAATTTGCGCCCTGGCCAATCACATCGTTTCTTATTTTACGTGACTGGACTATTCGGCCAATCAGAGACGGTATCATTCCCTCAGCCAGAGAGCTCCACGGAGCTACGCGAGCAGGTTGCTAACTGAGCTGTTAGCTCGAGCTCAGTGAGTAATGCGCTGTTTAGTTTCCCCTGTCTGTTGTTCCAAAGTCCTGGGACTGAAACTCTCTGGACTACAACGGGGTGAGGGATCTAAAGAGCTTCAGGCAAGTGTAAAGCACGAATCTTGCCACAGTTATCTAGCTCACAGCATGAAGCTAACCCTGTTTGCAGAGCAGAGCAGCAGAAGGAGACCGAACTGGCATCGAAAACACAACGAAGAAGTTCTGAAAAACAGACACATTCCCTCAAGAATAATGGAAACAGGCTGGTTACAGACATGATTGACTTTAACCAGAGAGTTATGGAGAAGTTTGCCACCTTTAAAGAGACGAGGGCTACTTGTCTTTACAGTAGTGGGTCTACTCTGTCAAACACCCAATGTACAATGTGCTGCATCTCTTTCTGACTCTATTCTGCTCTGAACCTCTTTCATGTGAGGGTGAAACTCTTTTATTTTGCAAACCTCTGAAACCCAACCCAATGTTTCTTAAAGCATTCTGCTCTGAACCTCTCATGCCCAAAGTTACAGTGTGTTGATAGTTGTTGTTGGACCGTGTTGAGCACGGTGTTTTCTTGAAATAAAGCTTTGTTTTTTACAATATTCTCCTCAAAACCTCTTTTCTTCTCATTGTTGGGTGCTATTTAAACCGCGTCACCCAACTGCGCCCCCCACCAAAAAAAATTCACCAGCCGCCACTGGTTGTCAGAGGAGTGACACATACAGTCACGCCTTGGGGCGACATGGACTTGCTGGGGGAAAGTAATTCATCAGTGGGTTCATGAACCAAGCAGTATCCTTCCAGTCCAATGGCGCTCTGAGAGCCACAAGGAGCTTGTGGCACCGATGACTTGCTTAAGTGCTCGCCATATGCAGCAGGCAGCTCTCCACGCACACGTCCTTGTATATCTTTGTTTAGTTGCCGAACGTGCCCATAAAGCCCAGCATTGCAGGGAGGGTTTTAAGCCAAGCAGGTGGCTATGTTGTACTCGGCCAGAAAGCATAAAAAACAGCCTGCCCACGGCAGCTGCCTGGCCATGAAACACATTTATACCATGATGTCCATGGCCGTCCCCAACCTGTGCTTCAGGCTACAGGGCCAAACAATGTGGAACCTGGTCAACGCCAAAGCAGATAAACAACACACTGACCTTTATAGCAGAAAGAGTTACTTTTCTGTAAGACATGTAGCTGTGAGAGTTCACTCCATATACAGTTATCTACAGTAAAGTATAGAAGAGAAACTCTTCAAACTTTGGGAGTGACTTTTCTCTTACCCCTCCTCTGTTTTCAGACGGTTTCTTTGTTGCTGGACCCCGGGCCTCCTCCCTTTCTTGCTCTGTTCCAGAGTAAAGTGCCAGTGAAGTTGTCCCTAAGGCGGTGGATGCGCTGGAGCAGTAAGTGTGCCACAAGGTGTACTGGCGTATTAATGGAGTCCGGTTATAGCGGCTGACCTGTGAAGCAGTACGGTCAGCTGCTAGGTGCGCATACCGCCGCTGTAAATCCCAAACAGGCGTCCCCTGTCTCTCCCTCCTTCTCTTCTCCGTCACGCCTATCAGCCACCACTTCCCCTCTATTCGGCAGCTCTTTGCACTGCTGCTAACAGAATGTCAAGTCAAGCTTTGTTACCGAGGGCTGACAGAGTGGTCAATGGAGTTTGGATGTTCCAGGTTAAAGGTTGTAATTGCCACTGTTTTCAGCCCACTATGACAAATAAAGGATCATTTTAGTTTTAAGAATTACAGTTGTGCTCCCAGGCGGAGTCGAGATGCCGCTGTGTTAGATTTATGACTAACATGAAGCTGGTGACTAATGTTATAACCCGCTGGGACACGGCAATCCCTCTGTACATTGGATTTGTGGCCTTGTGGGAGTGTTAACCCTTTGACAGCCAGTATTCATGCTGAGATCATTTAGGGCTCAATACAGACATCCTGTACTGTGCAGAGAAAGGATTATACTTCACAAATTAATGTATATTTCATTGGTCCATTGGAGGAAAAAAAACACTTTGTTTGAATTTTACTTCACTATATGTGAAGTAAAATTCAAACAAAGTTTTTTGTGGTTCTGTTCCAATCCTTTCCTGATAGGCAGTCTACAGTCACCTCTGTACATGTTGGGTATCCATCCCATCATAATCATGGCCATGTCTGAACCCACCTTGCAGTCTTTCTTTTCAATAATGTATAACAGAGGGCACAGACTTTGCATGTATTGTCAGTGTGAGGACATGATCCCTGACATCTGGAGCCTGCACAGTGATCATACTGAATGATAATGGCCTCTCCCCGTTTTGATGAATTATTAAATTCAAATTGTTTCGCAAGCAAAACATATTTGTTAACACAATGAAATCTGGGGTAAAGGCTGGAGCTTTATCAATTTTTAATTTTCACTGTAGACAACAATATACCCTTTGGCCAGTTTCTGGTACATAATTAATGAAAGGGCAAGAGAACTAACAATACATATAAAACAGCGGCTGCAGTCATATCAGCGCAGGTAATGGGGACAAGCATCGCTACTCTGATAACAGACTTGAGCAAAAAACAAAAAAAACATTCACTTTTTAAATGACAGGATTCTGCACAAAAAAAAATTAGCACTCCACTGAAGCATTCATATTCATGCGCCCATTGTCATCATTCACTATAAACCGTCTATTGTTCTATTATTTATCTCATGGTGATCTCTTCATATTTAGGCATTTGGATTGGTTGAACATCAATGTCAGGCTGCAGTTATGGAGATATGCTTGTGATTGGGCCGATTAACATTTGATTTTATGATTAAAGCCCCCCCCCCCCCCCACGCACACACTGCTCCTCTTTCAATTGTTCTTTCCTTCTGTCCCTGGCATCGGACTGAGAGAATGGGGAGTTGGCACAGTGAATATCAAGTGGATGATTGGGGATGTCACAGAGGAACCCGATGGACTCCGGTTGCCAGATGTGCTTGTTCATCGGTATCAGCAGCAGGATTTGTCTCCTGGGTCTGCGAGGGTTTGTCGGGGTGGACAGAGGGGGGGGGGGGGGGTGGGTTGCAGAGCTGAGTGCTGTCCCTCACTAGGGCCTGCCACTCATTTTGTCTTTTTCTCTATTCATCACTGTCAGAAGACTGCTGATGCTGGCGTCTGATGACAATACGTATCCTATGGCGGCTTCTCCCATGCCACATGTTTCACCTGCAGTAAATCTCCCATCCTTTAAACATCGGATGAGTTTGCTGCGGATAGCTTCCCTTAATATTTTCCCCTGAGGAGCACTCGGGTCGATAAACGCAGACAGCTGATGAATAAAACGAAGGACGTTCTTTGTGGTAATGTTTGTGTTCATTCAAAAGTGGCGCATTATGAGAAGGAATAAAGAGGGGGGTCTCGAGCCTTGAGCTTTCTTCAATTTTGTTTTGTTCCGTAGCTGAATAGAAGTTGCTCTGCTATAAGTGAGGAAGAGCAGTTTGCTGGTTTTGAGGTGCACCTTTCTACATTTGTTTGTGCGACCTCGGAGAGCTCATTTAAACCCTACGTCATTGTCTGCGGCAGCACCTCTCCGGACACTGAGGTGGTGCTTGTTGCTATGGAGGACACAAGAAAGTGACGTGTTGGTGCACGCCGGATATGAAGAGGCAATATCTGGTGCAGAATGAAGGAGCGTGTACTGTCTGTGTGTTTATGTCTATGTTTGGCAAAGGTGTCATGTGTTAAGTGTTTGCTCTGTGTGTTAAATCATATCTGCACCAAGCTGTGTGCATTGTGTGTGTGTGTGTGTGTGTTTTAAGGCAGCCAGCAGAGCAGGGGGAACATCTGCACACAGTGGCACAGGCCTTCTGCCTTTACACACGGCTCCTGCCGAGCAGCGCTTCACGGCCTAGCAGGCTGTGACCTCCCGGAGGCTCCAGGGGAGCTCTTCCTCTTAAAAGCCAGCTGTGCCTCATACTTTCTGCCCGCCAAATATTCCACAGTCCAGCTGTTCACCTGAGAAGCGCAGAGCACAGCCCTCTCACTGCCTCCCTTTCATGTTTTTGGAGAGCTTTTGTGCAGGTTTAAGAGAGCACGGAGTATAGCACCTGTGAAACCTTTGTTGTTATTACCAAAGCAAAAAAAGTTGGCCTCTCGCTTTGGGTTCAAAGTTGTACAGTGTAGGTTCTTCAGATATATATGATAAGGTATAAGGTCAAGAAAATGTTCTTATTCCTCATGTGTTCTTATTCTTTTAGCTGTGCATGGCCTTAGTTTAATATCAGAAGATTGAGGAGAGTGGAGTACACTTTCTATAGCTCGTTTGAATTTTTTCTCTTTAAGATTTAAATATTAAAAGTGTGTCTTTCAATCGGCTTTCCTTATTCTTAATCAATGTGTTTTCATGATGGAGAGAGTAAGTGATTAATAAGCAATGCTTTTAGGTAACACTTTGATGTTCTTCAGAGAAACACTAAAAAAGTATAACATTTAGCAACAGATAACAAAACAAAACTTTGTGTCAGAAGAAGCATCATTAACTGCAGGTTCTCTGGTTCTTGTAGAAATTGTCTTGACTGAAACGTTATGCGTGTCCTTCATGCACATCTGCGTTGGAGTCTCACGTCAGTGAATAGAGATCATTTTCATGATGCGTGATATGGTCATTTGTGGACATGTTCTGGCATCTTGTAAATAATCCGTCAAGGCTTTTAATCATGGCAATCATTTTGATGATGCGAATCAATGTGATGAATAAGACATATTTGCAGTTAAAAAACATATTAAATATGCCGTTGATTGACACTTATTTATTGACGTGGGTTTATTGGGCAGGTTCACGTGATTTTTTTATTTTTTACTGCCTGATTTCAAGTAGCAGTGTTTTTCCCCAAAATGTATACACATGAACAGTAACAAAAAAGAAAAAAGAATATATATATATATATATATATATATATATTTTTGTAGCTGTAGAATTTGAAAGAAGCTTGTGTCAAGTGTCTCCTTCAAAATGGCCTAACAGGCAATATGCACTATTATGTCAGTCATGAAAAAGAGTCGGGTCTGTAGGACACGGCAACGATGCTGTTTTAACAAGGTGCTACTGCTGGTTCCGTGAAGTCGAGTGCAAAGGAAGTGAATGCACAGGCCTGATATATGTCTACAGCAGAGCTATTATGGGCCCAATGGGCAACACGGGTTGGACTCAAGGATGTATAGTTCCTCCTGGATCTACTGCTAACCAACTGGGCCATAGAGGGCACATTCAAACCTGAAAGAATACACAATAGTTTCTTATATTCCTTACAACTGTTGTATGTTTTCCACGCCAAAGTAACATTGATAGATATACAATATGACTAAAGAAACAGACTGAAAAAGCAAAATATGGATTTCATGCATATATGAAAACATACTTTCATTTTATTGTTGTTTTCATATTATTTACATGATGAGCTCATTAGTCGCAAATGTGTTCCAACGCTGAATCTGAAATTAAGCAGTGTAATGAAGCAAGACTAGGGTTAGTAAAACTGAGAGATTAGCAGTTGCCGACGCAGTCGGCTCGACATTGACGCCTCACTTTCCTCTCAGAGGGAAGTGCCACTGAAAGAGTGGGAGAGAGAGTAACCCTCAGTTATCTATGACATGGGAAGTTCGGAGTTCCAACCGTACAGTGATTGATGACTTACACGGCAATGATATATTGAGTGGCCCCATCCCTGTCCTGTAATTTACGATCACGCTCTTTAATTTGTCTGTGGCTTAATTTGGCCCGTATATATTCATATGACGTATGAACGCGTTGTGCGATTGATGGCTTGTACTGTCGAGCAGTAGTTGATGACCGAGAATAACATGTCCATTGGTAGTGACACTTTCACTGTCATCTGTTCAATCTACATGACCTGACAATTAAGCTAATAAGTGTAAATGGCACCTTCCCATTGTAATTTTAATGAGTACCATGTTGAGTTGAGGAATCTGTTCAGGAGGAATTGTTAATGGGCGCTTTCTGATTCTCAGCACCGGGGCAGGAGACGGTAAATGCACTTGAACTAAAGGCTCACCATAATTAGCCCGCAGTCCAGTTAACTAAGCCTAATTGTGGTCCTTCAATATCGATCAGTTTTGCTTTGAATTTGCATAGTTTACACACTTTTACAGGTTATGTTTTCAGTATTGTCTTCATTCAAATAAAAATGCTTGTTGCGATCATCTTTCTTAATCTCTCCCACCAGAATCACAATTCAAAAATCCAAGAAAGGAAGATGTGTGTTGGTGATGCACTGAAATAAATATATCAGGGACCTGATTTAAATAGCTCAATTGGATATCGGTGATAGCGGGGCTTATCCTTTTAATTAAAGACTGTCTACTAAATACGTTATATGCCGGACTTTAAATTTCCGTTTAAGGGTTGACCAATCTGTTTGAAAGGTCTACACTCAAACTAGAATTCCTGTTATGTTTTCAAGTTACGTTTCTGGTGTAAAATGTATTATTTAAATAGTCAATAAGAATTCTATCAATGCATTTTTATATATTTATTTATTACATTTTCTTTGACAAATTTAGAAAAGCAATGTTTTCCCAAATCGTTGTTAGTATCAGGACTGAACAGGTCGGATCGGTGCATCCCTAATGTGTCTACCATCTCCAAACTATATGGTGTTGGTCAATTGTTTAATGTGAAAAAAAATCGATCGGATCACAATATTAACCATATTGCATTTATAATTAGGTTTTAAAGACATGACTACATACAGGCAGGTTGAAATCTAATTAATAATAAAGAATGATTATTATCACCAGTCAAACTTTTGTTTAATCCAACAAGGTGTGTTTTAAACTCACGTTAGTTTAAAGCCAGAGTCATACAGTGTCATCGAGTGACTCTGAATCTACCATGTCTGACACACACACACTATTATGCAACATTACATACTGTGTACGTTCTGCCTCAGGACGGAGAGCGGATCGTTGTTTGCCGGGTTGTCTGTTCAATTCCCGGCTCCTCTCTTCATAATCCGTTCAGTGTCCAAGAGGTTCTGTTCAATTGTATTGCGTTACACTTAGAGGCATCATATTGACATTTGTTGAAGTATCATCATCGGAAAAATACCCTGCAGTATAATATTATTTGGCCCACTGCAATCTGTGAGTATCCATACTAGATTTTACAAGAGGTGTGTTTTCCTCGACAAACCTTTGTCTGCCGGCCTTTGTGAGCTGGAGACTTTGCATTGTTGCCACGCTTTGGAAGTTGGAGAGGCTGCCATTGTATGTAAAGACTCCCTAATAGACCCCAGTGGGGCGTCATTCCTATTCCACTCATGATGAAGACATTCTCTCACTCTGCATTGCTTTCCCTCTCCCTCTCTCTCTTTTTCACTTCCTTCTCTCTCCCCCTCAGACTTGATATTTTTCTCTTGGCTCTTCTCTGCTCTGCCTGTGGGCCTGTGAAATGTCTCTGTCTGAGGAGAAGGCCCCCTTGTCCCTCTGGAAGCCATTAGAGAACCTTTATGAATATGTGCTGAAGAGGCGCTTTTTCCAGGGGCGGGGACATAGTGGGTGGGTAGTCGAGGGGGATTAATGTGCAATGCTATCATTTGCCTCAGATGCTCCTATGAGCCATTTATTTATGTTAGATGTCTGTCTTTTTAAGCACCGTTTTTATTTTGTGCTATTCTTTTGTTTTTTACTGAGTTACTGAGTGACTCTCTTGTGTTTTAGTATCGTGCCCGTGGAGAGGTTGTTCTTTCTGTACGAATTAAGTTGCATCGCTTAATACATCGCTAGTCTTAGAAGGCATTGTTTCCCATTTCATTTCCCCAATATCCTCCTTTCTTATAAAATGTTTTCTGCATTAAATTCCGACTTGTGTTGTTTGGAGATGCTTGTCGTCTGAATTTGGTACAAACATATAAAGTGGATTGTGTTGGTAAGTGCTCCTCAAAAGTCCATTTTTGAAAGAGGGAAGAAGCAAAAGGGCTACATTTTCTGGGCTTTAAGCATTCTGTCCCCATGAAATAAATATCACATATTTTAAAAGCTTGTACGTAGAATTGAGCCATGGTTAAATATTCAAAATGCTCTTGAAGAGATAGTGGCCGGGATGTCCTAAGTGCACCACTTTACTTGTGGCGTTTAGCCGTAAATCTGATTGGTTTGACTATTTACTGCTACTGGTAAGCCTGTGGCGGTTTGTGTCTGTAGGCCTATTGGAACAGCGCCGCTTTTAGCAAGATCATCCTACCGTGGGGGTTTCCCCCTTCTGGCTATCTGAGCTCTGTGGTAACAAGATCTTATCCTGAACAGCTGTGATTGCAGGCTTTAAAACGAGAGAATGAAAAGTGGAAGTTGGTGGTAGCTGCGCTCTGCTTTTTTAGCTCATTAATTGCTTGGAGGTCAACCTTTTTAGTTCTACCTTATGGTTTGGGCTGCAGGCCTAGCCGGGCCAGAAGAGCACTCCAGCGCACATGAATCATGCTGCTGGGAATAGGAGCCTAGCTGACGTCCACCGGCGAGGGTCTGAGCATTGCCACAAAGGCCTCATTCACAGCACAGAGATGCTTTGGAGGTTCTGCAGGCTACAACAATCAATCAGAGACCGCTCTATCATAATTACACCCGGGGAGAAGTGGCGATGTGCTGTCCACACCTTGCAGCGCATGTCCCTTCCCCTCTTCCCTTCCTCCACCTCTTTTATCAAGTGGTTAGTCTGACGCTCCTTTTCTATTCCCTCCAGCACCTCCATCATCATCTTCCCTCCTTCTTTTCCCATCTCCGGTGCATGCCTGTATACCTGTGGACTCAATTTTGAGCTTAGCAGAATTCTCTGTTGCTGGGTGGATACAGACTTTGCTCCCAAATGCATGCACTACTATAGACAAGTGAACATGCACCATGTTGCAGATTGTGGGAAGAGCATAGATGGGAGTTGGACTGATGGTGTCTCTGTGGGGGAGAGGGAGATATGTAGGGCACAGTGTGTGGATGAAGTAATGATTCCTCCTTCACACCTCCCTTGCTAATTAGTGCAGGCTGCCTGCTGCCTTGAAGGGGGCGGTGTCTAGGGAGCCCTGTTATTTGTCTTGAAGAATTACCGACAAGGAATTCACGTTACTGCTTAATCCCAACGAAACTGGACGGAATTCAGTATTTCCCCGAATGCAGCCACCCCTCAATTCGATGTAATGATTAATGATCATTTTTAGACTCCACTCCTCTCTGCAGCCAAGCAACAGGGATGTGGCATAAGCCACAGCCCACTTCACCGCTTTCCCTCGAGGAGTCTCTTGGTGCAGAGTCTCCATGCCGCGGCATCCTCCACACAGATGCGGCCACCATATTCCTCCATCATCTCTTACTCGTTCCCTCAGTTTCTCTCCACGCTTCCTCGCAACTGTTATTTGGCCACCCCCATGCATTTGCAGAGCTGTCAGCACAGTGGTGACATCACTTAGTCCCATGTCAAGTTACAGGACTGATAGCAAAAGTGTGTTAATGTCACATACATTTCAGGGAAGAGGAATCCATGTGTTAACCTCAGCCATATCTTGAGCCAAAGGGGTCACATAGAAATCCACAAACAGGTTTACAGATGTTTAACTTTTAAATGTATTTTTTCTTATTATTATTTTGTCAAAGTCAATTCTCAAGAAAAACATTGCAGAACAACTCATGGAGACAGAAACAGTTTAGATGTGTAGTGTGTTGCTGCTACAGCAAGGATACACCCAAGTGGGTATGTATCATCCCAAAGATATATGTGTGGGAATCCCTTTAACACTATTTTGCCTGAGGTGGATGTCATCTCCAGAGCAGCTGCATCTGACAAGCCTGCCATGGCACCACAAAGAAGCTAATCATTAATGTCAGCCAGAAGAAGAAACAAAATGATGTATCCCTGGAGGTAGTAGTCAGTAATGATGTCCATTTTCCTGCATTCTATACTTTCCTATATTGGGTAAATAACCACATATTTCTTATCACATATTTATTAGTGCTGTGAAAATTAACGCGTTAACTCAGTTAATTAAATTACAGGATTAATTAGTTAATTTTTTTTAACGCATTTAACGCATGCGCAGAATGAGCTTCCAATCCGTCTGTTGTTGGTCGTCTCTAACCAGCAGCATGTCATTTTGTCTCTACGTGTCGCGTTAACACGACTCCGATCTCCGTGTCGCGCGCGGCAGAGCTCCGATGCTGGCGCGCACACTGGTGAGCAAGTTATGTGCCCCCCTGTGTATAAATGTATATATGTGATTAATCATGATTAATCCACAGAAACCTGTGATTAACCTGATTACAAATTTTAATCGTTTCACAGCCCTAATATTTATACGACAGAGCAAAGACAAATGTAATTCAGAGAAGATGTTTGATACAAATACAAAACAATAACAATGTCTGTGGAATATGTAGAATCTAGAGCTCATCAATATATTATCTTAATTCCTGTACACTTCCTATAAGGACGTAGAACACACATTTTAAGTTTTAAGACTTGGCAGCAACCATCATTTTGTTTCTTTTATTCAATCTTTTTTTTATGTAGGCAGTCTCATTGAGATTAAGAGATCTACCGCGAGAGAGTCCTGTGAACAAGAAGCATTCACATGAACATAATCAGCCAAATAGAAACAAAATAATTACACAATAAATAGGAATTTAAAACAAATCATTAAAATGTAATACAAATCTTTAAAATCTCCAACGGGAATGCACGACTCTAGTTTAAAGGGCAAAAAAAAAGGTCCTGTCAACTTCAGTACGTACATGAGGGGTACTGGATTGTAAACTGTAGTTACAGGATTAAAATGCAAGAAGAGATGTGACGTAGTTTCAGAACTTTAACAGCAGAGCTTTATAAAGAAAAATATAAAATTGCTTTCGTCATGATTGTAATCATGATTGTTTTTTCGATCTAAAATTATAGTAACAATACTTTAATGCTCCTTTTACTTTGCAGATAAATCTCAGTGCGTCCATGATGTGTTCCTCTGTGTTCAAACACTAAATTGAAGTTTACAGCTACTGTAGATAAAAGTAATCCATGCTAATAGAAACAATGAGGCAAATGGTACCATAGTGAAAGTGATGTTCTTTGATTCTTGTTGAAACTGGTTTAGTTTTTGTGTTTTGGAGTTTGGCAACATGATGGAGATGCTAGGTGCCGTCATGTTGTCGTGCTGTTGTGCATTTTTCTGTATAATCTCATATATTTTAGTTTAGTTGTTAAGGATATGCTCGTCATGGCTTGATCTATTTTGCAGGAGCAGTGTGTGTGTGTGTGTGTGTGTGTGTGTGTGTGTGGGGGGGGGGTCCTGTCTAAAGCCTTCAAGTAACGATGAGAGAGAGATGTGTTTCACAGTTGGTAGAGCACCAATAATCTTGAACACTCTAAGTTGAATATTGCATACTCACATCACCACACCCGACCGAGCAGTAACACACGCCAATGACAGGAGATTCTGTCACTGCCAGAATTTCTTTTTTAATAGCATAGCTGCATTGCCAACTAGTTGCACCATATTACCATCAACAGACCAGTAACATAAGTCTTCCTCTCATCGATTGACTCTTTCTTAATGGGATCGCAGACCAAGCGTGTTTGTTGTCTGAAAGGGTTCAAACACGCTTGGAAGCTTGGAATTGAACTGTGATTACGTGTACAGTAAACCATCATGAACTGTTAATGTGGTTACATTCAGGTATGTATGTGTGTGTGTGTGTGTGTGTGCATGTGTGTGCATGTACACACATATGCACAGGAGATTTCTCCAAGTTGCATAAAGTCACCCGCCCCGTCTGTGAAAGTCCCGCTAATGTAAAGGCCCCAATGTGCCAAGATAAAGGCAGCGTATTTCCACAGAGGGCGTGCTGTCAAGCATATACCCCTCACTAACGCGCCAGTGTATAAATGCATCCTATGCCAGGGGCACATAAAATGGATGACACAGGCCCGGGCTAAGAGGCTTTGCCAAAGCTCTGGTTTACGAGTCTCACAGGTGTTAATGTGTGCAGTGTCTGTCCCCCTCACTGAGAAGATTGGGCACCACACTCACTTTCAACCGCACAGCGTCTGGCACAAAAGTTACCACCCCCCAGTCCATTCTACCGATTTCCCTTTCTTAGGTGGTGTGAGAGCTGTACCCATCTCAATGACTGGCATCGCAGGCCGCTGCAATCATCCCTGTGCCAGGCTGAGTGAGTCCGACGAGGAAGTCTGATGCTATGCAGTGATTGAGTACAACTTTTTCTTGTCCTTAATAGTGGCCTGAACTGAGAAAAATATAGATGGGGAATTGTATTCCTGTGTCCATGGTAACAGTACAATAAACAATTCCTTGGAGGTCATCTTTAAAAAAAAAAAAAAGGGGCTGGGAGGATTTATGGTCACTCTGGGTGCTGTGGAGTTTCTGATAGGAGGTTTGAAAAGAATCCAAACGTGGACAATAATCTTATTTTTTCAATGGTCACATAACACATCTCCTCCTCACAAAGTAGGGCAAACCCCAGGAACCGTATTTGTGATTATAGTATTTCTATTTTACTGGTCTCTGGAATTAATGAATCACTTTGATTGCGTCCCTTTCAGGTAACAACATGACCTTTCAATCACTCGCTCTCTTCTAGAGTGTAGCCTATATTGCTTGTGGGCCTTTTCTTTATTGTGAGAAGATGCTTGTGAACACAATTCACAATGCTGGCCTCCACTGGGCCGCAGCTCGGGTTGTGTGCATAATGTGTGATTTTAAAGGAACATGAAAGGCCCTGGTCTAGTGGAGCAGCACATGATAAAAGGCTTCTTTTTACCATGACACAGCTAAGATGCATTATTTAAATTTTCACAAAAAAAGAAAATTCCTCTTCTCCGTCAGAACTCCGTGTTACAGACTCGAAAACTGCTTTGCTTTTTCTGACACCATGGACCAAGGGAATTGCGTCACACTGACATCATACCTAGCAATAAAGAGTGTCCGGTGTATCATTTATTTGTATTAATTGCAGTATTGTGGGAAAACCAAACGGACAACATTTTCCAAATGGCATGGTGTATACAACACTCATGATATTATTAGCAATTTGAGATCAATTATGTCAATGTTAAGGTAATTATTAAGCTATGATGAAATGAGAATACTCTCATGGAAATATTATTATTATTTTACAAGACATATTTTCAAACATTCTTCAAATATTTTTCCTGTGCATTTGACAGCATATAACCCCGCTCTGCTATTTCCACATGTATCGACACAGTACTTTCCAGTGCATATTAGGCTGTTTATGTCTCTCAGCGCCGTCTATGGATAGTGAGCTTTAAGTGGGGAAAAGTGAAATCCCTCCTGTGCCTTTGTGGAATTGTGGGTCTGAGCAGACTGGATTTCAGCTCAATGGGAGCTGTAATTAGTTGTAATTTACGGGGCAACTCTTCCCCAGCGACCCCGCTGTGCTGAATCCCCTGGCCACTTGGAAAGATCATGTTTTCTTGCACACTGCATGGCACTCAAATGAACCACAACACTGCCATAATGGCTGGCTCCCCACTGATTTGCTCACCTTGTGTAAGTAAGGTAGCTGAAAGTCACGTCCTGTGATATTCAGTGGAGCGTGCACACTGCTATTTCCATCTATTAAGATGTGTAGGAGCAAGGGTGCCCAAAGCCACCATCAACACATCAATAAGAGAAGCAGTTGGAATGATTGGTAACGTTGGTAGTAATGGGAAGACGCTACTGCTGATGTGTTTGCGCCATCAGTGGCTGCAACTCACAATGTGTTTTTAAATCTAATGATGCATTTGCATGTAATTCTCGGTGCTTGTTATTGTTCTGAAATCCGTCTAGATGCAATTTGAGCACATCAATTTGGAGTCCAATGTTACTCAAGCAACTAATGGACTCTCAGGCAAAATGAAAATTGCTTCCTAATGATGTGACTAAGGTTGATGGGTGAATCTAAATTGATTAGTGCGCTAACATGAATGTAATATGGAATTAGCCTTTGAAAAGTGTGATCACAGTTTCTGGTACTTGCTGACCTTATTACACTCTAGCATTTTAGTGTCTTGCTAATCGTCATCGCATTGTATTGTATGCACTCCAGAATTTTTTTCTTCTCTTCCTCTCATTCTGTTGATATAAATTGATGTTCTCATAAATGTGTTGTCATGGCTATAACGAACTTAAAGTGGTATGAATAGAGCAATAAAAGGCACATGAGTGTTTCTGTGGCTAATGTACCACTGCAAGTCATTTTCTTGCAGCACAGTCTTAATGGCTTAAACAAATAGAAACGGTTTTTAAACATGCCACATATTTTTATTTAAAACTAGACTCATATTTAAAATTAGAAAGGTGCACTCAGTAGAGTGCAGAACTCAGCTTGGTGTGTCTTCTCCAACAACGGCTGGAATGGACGACTGAATGAATACAATCCAAAATTGGCTAATTACATTACATATCATTTAGCTCACAATAAGTGCATCAACCGTGACTACAAAATTAGAGCAACAAGAATCAAGAAAGTAACATTTCTTCAAGAAAGCCAAACTCCAAAAATATCATAAGTAAAACCATAAGTAAGTACCATTAATGTGCCACTGTAGTGCTAATCAGTTTTTATTCAAGGCATAGTCGGAAAAGATGTGTTTCTAGTTTCCGGCGGAAGATGTTGAGACTTCCCGCTGTCCTGATGTCAGTGGGGAGTTCGTCCCACCAATGAGGAGCCAGGACAGCAAACAGTCTTGACTTTGTTGAGTGTTTAGCTCGCAATGACCCGTCATTCGGGGTGGGGGAAGCAAATCAATACAGCATAGTATCGCAATAATTTTTGTGGCAATATTGTTATCGACACACATCACCAAGTATCTATTTTGTATTAAATAAACTATTAATAATGTAATTATGGATGTCAGGATTAACCGATTTGTGGGTTGTAGCCTGAAATTAACCAAACCAGTTTATCTCAAGGAGCCATAGTGCTTCAGTTCATCTCAGTATGGTATTCAAATAAACCGACAGAGATGTGATACTTACTCACTTAAGGGAAGCCATCGATCACTGTGAGCATTTTATTCATTTTGATAACGCTGCTTGTTGATGCATTTGTTGACGTGCTAAAACATATTGGACAGGTTAGTACTTAGTGTGCCTCCTCCTGGCCTGAAAAATACATTTCATAAGATCCATATTTCCTTTAGTGTGCAAGATCTGCAAAGCATCACACTTCTGTGATTTACTCTTTCATGGTAAATTGAGCAAGTTTACGAAGGAGGAAAAGATGAAGCATTACAGACAAGAACAGCAGTGGTAATAAAAATTGCCAAATTAAATTATAGCATAAGCACATATCTCAGAACCTGACTGTTTTAATCAACTTCTTGTCAGCCATCTACGGTTACCCTTCAGGTTTTAATTGCCTGGAAAAAAGTGTCTGGATTTTCCACTTCAAACCAACCAAACTTGAAATGTGACAAGTTTTGAGGTGGAACGGGGAACATCATGATCATTTAACACAGGCCTATACAATGGTAACATATTGCAGTAACTGCTGTATAGTGTATTATGGAATATAGAAATAAAGAATTATTTGGATAACAACAGTGTATTGTTTACAGCAAGGCAACTACTCACAAATACCTTCCATCTGACCTTTAAACAACCCCAGGATCCCCTCGCTGGACTCCTGTCTCCTCTGCTTCTAATTCAGCCATTCTGCTGTCGATACTATACCGATGGTTTGTCCATAGTTATCACCAAAAAGAAAAAGATGTGAAGGAGGTATGGTGTGTGTAGGAATGAAGGCAAGAAAAGCACAATATGGACCACAAAGGTTTGACCTAAATATTACACAAGGGCCTCTGTCCTGGTATGAGGGACTGAGGAACACTTGGATGCTGGGATGAGCTGGTAGCTGAGCAGACCACGACAAGTGTGCATCGCCCCCACCCCCCCGCATCTTCTTCCCCTTCGCCTGCTCATCCACCACACTGTTCTCGACCCTTTTTCAGCAGCTCACCTCAGTGAATATGAATAATGAATGTGACGAGACACATGGGTCAGAGGTGACGTGTCTGTGAGGGAGCAAATTCCTCCTTGATTAGTACATAAAAAGCCAGGCCCATCTGCCTCTTCTCTGGGATTTGACAGGGGTCTGGGCAGGAATGCCAGGAGCCCAGGGACAGCAGAGACGAGGCCTCGCCGTCGGGGGCAGAGGGGGGCAGAGGGGGGTCGGTAGTCCTCTGCACCAAGCAAGGAGAGACCCACAGCAGGGGGACTCACTTTATCATCACCTCACATCACGCAGACTCTGCAGCGTTGTAATGTGCAAAGCGTGCCCTTGGGTGTTTTACTCTCAGTGTATACAAATCAGGCTATCAACCATTAAATGGCAGGAAACAGAAAACGATTTGTACTAACTGATGAAACTTGAAAGTAATGGGAACTATTTTAGGCTATCACAGCACACCCTTCACACATCTTGAAGATGAAAGCACCGACATCCACATGTTTTTTCTTGATTTTAGCTCAACATCTTACACAATGTACCTCAGAAACCGACCACAGGAGGTTCGGATTGGCCGTCACACCACCTGCACTTTAGTGTTGAAGACCGGAGCCCCCCACGCTGTGTGCTCAGCCCCTTCCTGTTCAAGCTGTACAACCATGACTGCTATGAGCCACATTTAGAAAACTCTGTTGTGAAGTTTACAGATGACACTACTGCCATCGGTCCGAATACAAACAACAAGATTTCATAGAGAGGAAATCAACAATCCTTCAGAGGGGTGCTCAGACCGACCAAAGGGCTGATTTTAGACAGAAGGCACACCCATGTCTCCATTAATGGAGCTGAGGTGAACATTTTCAGTTCCTGTGAATCAGCATCACAAACAACCTGACATGGTCATCACACATCTCCATCCTGGTGAAGAAAGCTCATGAAAAGCTATATTTCTTAAGGAAACTTAAGAAGTTAAAGTGCACATGCCAAGTCGTACTTCAATTATACAGAGAAGCAATAGAAGCTTCCTGACTGAAAACCTTACAAACTGGCATGGGACGTGAAAGGCCCAGGAGGGCTCTACTGCGGGTGATTAAAACATCATTGATACCCATCTACCGAGCACTGGTGATATCGGTGACAAGAGGTGCCTGGGAGAGATATTAAAGACAATCACCACCCAAGCCACAACCTGTTCACTCTGCTGCCATCTGGCAAGAGATACAGAAGCATCACCAGACTCAAGAGCAGGCTTGAGGAATTTTAACTAGGGTTGCACTATACCACTATTTACAAGTTAAAGAATTTACATCTGAATAATTGCAAATACAGAGTACCGAAAAGTTATATTGTCATCAAATGCTACTTTGAGATTGTAAAAAATTCTGTAGATACACAACAGCATGCTTTTGCTGTCATTTTAGGATTTAAGTTTAGTTTTTTTCCTGATACAAACAGAGCATAGTTTGCAGTAGAGACGTCGATAATCAACAATGAACAGAATTCATTTTAACCAATTAATGCTGTCAGTTTAACAGTTAAAATAACCCGCAAATATGACAAAAGGAGAACGGCTGGTGCCCCTTAAAGGCCTGCCCAGCTTCAGTGAGCCTGAGCCGTTGTTAACGCTAACTTCAGCACAAACCCCTTTCACTTTGATGAACAAGCAAGACACGGGAGATTGAATTGGCTCTTGAGGAGTTGCTACATACAACTCTATAACGTTACTGTTAACTTCATACTTAAAGGAGATGTCTGGTGATAGATACCATGTTCGTCTTTCTGTCACTTGAATATATTTATATAGGCTAGGCTATGTCTTCTTTCTCAGGATCTCTCAGGATGTTTTGGGTGGTTTTGTGACCTGGGTGTCACTGTGTTTTCTTTTTATTGAACACACGTTGGGACACGGGTCCAAAAAGTGTAGGGGTGGTGTCCCGTTCCGTGGCTGAAGTGTGGACTGTCTGTGAGTCTGTGCCTAACATGATAAATACCACTTGATGACCCCCAGATCTTGACCTTGAGCATAAGGTTATGTGGGCAGTTTGATTGACTATTTGCGTTTATGGACTCTTGACTTAATATCCCGACCTAAGGGGTATGGGTTGGGGTGTAGGTCGATATCTGGGATGAGGTGCAACTGACTTGATGGCATGTGGTGCTGATGGATGGGTTGAATTCTGTTGGAATATTTGGATCTGGAACATTCTATACATTGGTAGTGTGGGGCTGCGGGGTCTCCACGGTCGATGTTCCAAGATTCTCTTCCTGTCCTCTTCTTCCTCTTCTTCTTCCGTCTTCCTTGATTCCAGGCACTTGGACTTTTGTCATTTGGACTGGGACTTTTGAAGATGAAGAAGAACTATGTGAACTGTGAATGTTGCTCTGTTCGCATGTCTCATCTCGTGTCAGCGTTCACTGCTGTCAGTGACCGGCTGATACACTTTCACAAGGGATACTTTAGAGGAAACGTGGTCGCACACGTCCATCTGTACATTTGCTGGTGACTGGGGGTTTTGGGGGGGGTTGTGTGTATTATGCTCCCAGCATGCGATGGAAGTCCGTCATTCAGGTGCAGGGTGCAGGTCAGGGGTGAGCGTGTGTGGTGTCTTTCACTTTTACATTCATAACGAACACATTTCATGCAGTTCCTCCTAATGTGATGTGATGATGCAGCACATAGAACAGATGTTATTCTCTTTTATGTCTTTCTGTCTTTCTTCGATGTGCTTTTCTCTGAATGATGCTTTGCGTGGGAGAGAGGTTTTTTATGGATTGGACACAGTTTGTCACATTCATCATTCGTTGGAGGCTCTCTAGAAGTCAGAGATGCTTTTTGAAATATCTGTTTTGTTAACATAGACTTCTCGCTGTCTGTTTGATTTCGCGTTCTGATTTTGATCTGAAAGTTTGCGTTCGTTCTTAGGCTTTCTGGTCTGTGAGTGAAGAGTCATATCATTGCCTTGGAAGCACCCTGTTGAGACAAGCTATCTCGAAGAAAGTCGCTAATGTTGGAATTGATTGGAATTTTGTGCTTGAAAATGAGGCAGGATGAGGGGCAGGTGATGACCCCTTTGAGGTGAGGTCCTCTGCTGCTCGAGTGGCATTGTGGTTGTCAAACGCGCATTGCCATTACATTCATTATTCATTTCTTCAATGTAAGGCTGCTGAGGCTGTGGTGAGGGTGTTTTCTTTAAAAGCTGGCTATGATGGCGCGTATATATTGGCTTGGTTGGGATATTGTTTGTTGGCTTCATGATAGATGCAGCTTTTATTATTTGTGGGTTGCAGTTAGTTTTCCTCTGTTACAACACCATCATCAAACAGCTGAGTTTGTGTGTGAGTTGATAGTGTTGTTTTATTATTCTTGGTCAATCACATTTTGTTGTTGATTGAGAGTCCAAAATTTTATGAAATGTCTTCATCTATTTTTGCATCTAGCTTCAAGGACTTCAGCCAGCAGCACAGCTGCGGCTGTCTCTTTCGTGTAATGTGTCATTCATTATTTGGGCTAGGGCTTTAGCTTAGCTTTTTTTAGGTTTTTTTCCTCTTTTTAGGGGGACAGAGGCTTTTGCTTTGCTGCTGCTCCTCTGCTCTTTGCTGCTCTTGGCCCCATTGATGATGCGCGTGTGTGTGTGCGGGCGATGTGGCGGGCAAACGGGGCTTTAATGAACTAACTTTTCTGCTTTCCATGGCGTTGTGGTGACCTCTGTTACCTAGAAAAAGCTGTGATGGTCATCCACTGGCTGCGTGTGATGGCGTTGTTAAATAGTCTCGTCAGCTGGCCGCGCTATCTTGCGCCAGCTGAAAAGACGTTGTTTTACTGTGCTGCCCTCAGTATATGTGCTATACAAGTTGTTTAGGTGTCCTTCCTGACATGATGACACATCATGACTTGGGCCCTTGTGTCTTGTCGTTGTCCACAGGTTTATTGAAAAAAAAAAACAAAACACAAAAAGAGCATAATGAATACAATGAATGATGCATAAAACTTCAAAAACTAAACAGTCACGAAAATAATCATCTGCAATCGCGAGTAAAACAAACAACAATCATAATACATTCAACGATGCTATCAAAAGGTTAAGATGTGTGCAGATTCCACACTGGATTACAAAACTAATGAAAGCAGCTCTGGAGCTCTTGTTTCTGTTTACTCCTGATTAAGCCACGGAAGTTACGGGACATTTCCTGTTTTCAAAATAAAACGTATTAACATGCTGGCTTAACAATTGTAACAAAACACTTATCAACACACACACACACTCCCTCTCCCTCGACCAGCCACTAATTAACATTTGGCGGTACCCCTGATGAAGAATGCCCCCTCGTCAACCTCACAGCTAAACAAAATGACCTGGTGGTGACTTTTGAGGAAAGTGGCTGCACGTGTCCATGACAATGCACACACTGACATTGGGTGTGGTTGTATTAAAGTATCTTTATTAGTACGAATAAATGAGCACAGTATCTAACCAATACCCGATATTGATATCTGCGCATCACCAGCCTCCGTTGTACAAACAAACACAGATTTGCTATGTTCGCAGCTCTAACGTTACTGCGTTCTCCGTGCTCATCGTCACACACATGGAATCTTTCTCTCTCTCTCTCTCCCTCCCTCTCTCTCTCTCTCCCTCCCTCTCTCTCTCTCTCTCTCTCTCTCTCTCTTGATCGCACACTCGCTAAGTTAGGCACAATGCGCTGTTGGCTGCCAGGGTTTGCGATACACCGGTGGAAACCTTAATGATGACGATGGGTCTGGCATACAGTCTGGAGTAACAGGGGCCGCTGGTACTGTAGCTTCTAACATAAATACTGTATAAAGCATTGAGTACTTCTCTACTTAGAAGTTTCTTTTGTTCAGCAAACGGCTCTTGACCAGAGTGGGTCAGTTTACCGCAGACTGCCTTTGCAGAGTTTTCTAAATCACTCACACATGAGTCATTTAGAAAGGTCAAGGCCATCTGCAACACCACCACAAGAATCCCTTGAAGCGCCTGACCTCCCATGGGGGGCATCATTGATCTTATTAGTCTTTACAGAAAGATTAACAGTGGGAGCTCCTCAGTGGAGTTGTCCACTCATTTGTGTCTGGGGTGCAGGGAGGTAAATTACCATACTGTATCCCACAGTAACAATGCAATATATACATGCCCTAAACAGAGAAGGTTATATATATATATATATATATATATATATATATATATATACATACTGTATATACATAACCTGCTCTGTTTTCTTTTCCCTAGATGTTTGCGCTTATCTCTGGCCACGTTTAAGGCATATACTACCGTTCAAAAGTTTGGGGTCACTTAGAAATGTCTTTATTTTTCAAAGAAAAGCACTGTTTTTTCAATAAAGATAACATTAATCAAAAATACACACTATACATTGTTAATGTGGTAAATGACTATTCTAGGTGGAAACGTCTGGTTTCTAATGAAATATCTCCATAGGTGTATAGAGGCCCATTTCCATCAACTATCACTCCAGTGTTCTAATGGTACATTGTGTTTGCTAATCGCCTTAGAACAGGGGTCCCCAAACCCCGGGCCGCGGCCCGGTACCGGTCCGCGGCTTGGTTGGAACCGGGCCGCGGAAAAAAAGTGAATAAATAAAGTTTAAATTTTTTTTTTTATCAGTCGGAAAAATATATTATTTTGAAAAAGGACCGGATACACCCGTGTGTACGTCTGAGCCGCGTTCAGGAGTCTTAAAGTTCGGGTTTATCGCTGCAGGAGAGTCTCACGCGCCGAACCCTCTGCTGGCGGCACAGTGACAAAGAATCTTAAAACATATTCAACCTGCTCAATGAATTCTGTCACTTCAGGGAAATGACAACTGTTTTCAAGTTGGCCGATAAAGTCGCTGCTGTGTGGGCGAGCGAACAGCGGAATATTCTTCATGTTTCAGACGTTGACCGGGTGGAAGAGGCTTTTCAAAGAGTTTGAGCGGTACTCCAACCACAAAAGACCCGACTGCAAAAGAATAGACCTGTAACCCATTTGTAAACAAACCCACCCGGTGAATCGAGCCCGTCCGAGCAGAAGAAAATGTGTTCGAGATGCAAATGACGGTGGCCTTAAGGGACATTTCACACAACTGCCGGTGTTCTAATGACAGCGACCAGAACTCGGTTAGGAGCAGCGTACCAAACACACGTCTGTGTCGCCGTCTCCATTAGCAGCTCGTTGCAGGTAAACAAGCGCACGGCTCACACTAATTCGGCGTAATGATGAGTTGTAGTTTTGGCACTTTATGCCCTTTGTATAATTGTATGACGTCATATTTATTACGTCATTTATATTGCCGGTCCGTGAAAATAATTTATGACACGGAACCGGTCCGTGGCTCAAAAAAGGTTGGGGACCGCTGCCTTAGAAGACTAATATCTGATTAGAAAACCCTTTTGCAATTATGTTAGAAAAGCTGAAAACAGTTATGCTGGTGATATAAGCTATACAACTGGCCTTCCTTTGAGCTTGAAGTTTGAAGAACAAAATTAATACTTCAAATATTAATCATTATTTCTAACCTTGTCAATGTCTTGACTATATTTTCTTTTCAATTTTCAATTCATTTGATAAATAAAAGTGAGTTTTCATGGAAGACACGAAATTGTCTGGATGACCCCAAACTTTTGAACGGTAGTGTATATATATATATATATACTGTACATGCACAGTGGACAAAACCAGGGTATTGTCCACTGGTTGGTAGAGGTCAGCGATCTTCTGCAATATTATATTTTGATATAACCTAGCATTGTAAGAAATAGCTTTTCCTTCTGCAGCAGCTATAATTAATGCGCTAAATTGAATTTCAATAATCGACTAAGGGACTGGCCTTGTGCTCTAGAGGTAGGATGATTAAAATGTAAGGCTCCAGTGAAGAGGTGATTGGGACCCTGGTGAATTAAGGATTGGATTTGATGGGAGACAATGTGGCTCCCATTTTTCATTAATTAGCTTCAGATCCATAAAACCTGTGAAAGACTTCAATTGTGTATTTCTCCAGCCTCTCAATTACATCCATTCATTAGCTCTGAATGGCCTCCACCACAGCATTATAGCACATGCATATGAGAATAAAAGAGGGAATGGAAGATTGAGTGGACTACCCTAATGCCACTGGCTTATCATTTGGGGGGAGTTCATGAAAAATGTTGAGGTCCTTTTTCATATGTCAAATGAATGAATGTAACATGGCCAACATCACACACAATATGCATTTGTGTGTAATGTCAATCCATAATAAGTTTCTATTTAAAACCTCCACAGTCACATCCACGCACTGCCATTGTGAACTTACTGGCATTGATTAATATGCGCTTTTGAAAGTGCAAAACCAAACCACCAATTTTCAATAGTTTTCCTGGGGCATTGGATCTTCAAGTGAGTGGCTTCTCCAAACACATACCCCAAGCAGGCATTTACAGCTGAGTCATCATGTACGAAGAACAAATGGAGTGTAATTGCCCACACAGGTGTACACAAAGACTTCACCGAAGACATCTTCTTTTAATCCTAACCTGTGGAAACAAGTTGTATTTTTACCTCAACAACTAAATTATATATTCCTAAATCACTGGGATACTTGTGAGATTTCCAACTCTGTTCATGCAGACTGCATATGTGAGGAGCTTTTAAATGAATAAAAAGGCTGGAGTGCTCTGAGACCCGTTGTAACTGTCTGTAGACGTAACTCTCTATAGGCACCGAAAACAATCTGTGATTAAAATCTCCTTCGACGTTTCTTTGTTGCTGTGTCTTTGCATTACTCAAACTCGCTACGCTTTTTTTGTTTTCCTCCCTCAAGCCAAAAAGCCAAATCTGAGAATTTACTGCATTTTGTTTTGATGCGTAAATTCCTTAAGAAGATTACAAGAAAAAAAGTGTTGTCATGTATCCTCTTTTTGCAGCTAGTCTTCCTCTCTCTGTATCTCACTTCCTGGGTGCGCTTGGCTGCCTGTATCTGCCCTTGCAGCCCTAGAGAAAGGTATAGCAACAGGACGAGAGCGGTGCATTGCTGTGTCGAGAAACCCATAATTACAGTGCAAGGGAAGGGTATTGTTCATGTGATTGACAAGTCCCTTTCAGTCATGAGTGGAGTTTTCTGTATTCTCCTTCTTTCCCCCAGAAGGCCATGCACCTGATGCTGCTGCATGAGAACACAAAGGCATCACTCTCCTGGACAGGGAGTGTACTTGGCGATAATGCATGATTTGCATGTAATTCTTGGATGTGACAGCCTCTCTTATAATACAGGCCTAATTTACATTGTATTCTTATCAGGTGTCATGATGCTTTCTTAAGGGACAAACATTGTATGACATTTATCTGCATGATATGGTTCGTCAGTGTACATGTGTTATAGTATAATAAATACAGGCTGGTGATGTGTTGGGGATATCGTGGTAAAGGTGGACCTGTTTATGCCTCGTTTGAATGCAGTCAATACCACTGTAGAGGCCTTTTCTTTTCTGTGTGTATGCTTACATCTGAGCAGACTGAACTATACAAGTGAAGAGACACTTCCTTTTCTCCCGGAAAGATGAAATTGTGTTCCAAATGTCAGACCTGGTGTATTTCCTCTTCTTTTTTTTCACAAGAACAGTCTGCATGTTAGGTGTCATTCATGGCATGACATCTTCAAGTATCTGTTTTCACCCCTGCAACTTCCCAACCCCCTTTCAATATTTGTGAAAAGATATCTTGTACTGTGAACGATGTCTTTCGCATTATTGTTTAAACTCACTTACTGTCCTCCAACACAGACCCCCCTGACAGTGTGACCAATTTTATTGAAGATGTTTTTTTCTTGTGGCTCGTCGTCCAGGCAGGAGAATATCAGGATTGTGTATCTGGGTGTTTGGTTCCTCAGATATTAGACATTTTTAATACCTCCTTACATGCCACTGGAGAATTGTAGGGGTAATGGCTGCCTGTAATTGAACCATATTGTTGCTGAGCTTAGGTTTCTTGTGGGAGATGGGCATACGATGGAGGTAAACACAAGCCTGACCCTGGAGGCATGCAGAGGCACAATCTGAGTACATACCATATAGCCAACACCCTCCACTCGCCCAAATGAATGAACTGTCTCGTTCTCTCAGCTTCCTGCTCTGGTCATTTGCTCTTGTCTGCCTGATTGTGCTACACACAGACATTGTGAACAACGTGCCAGGTCTGGGCTAGTATTATCCCTGCTCCCTGATGAGTTATTAAACATGTATGCATATGCATATCTGCATCCCCAATACACCCAGGGTTATGTCTTCATTCTCAATTGCTGGGCCTCATCTGCCACCTGCACCTTTTTTTCATTAATTTGTCACCTTTATGAAGCAAGGAAACTGCCCGAATGAGTGCCCCCTCAACTTCACCTCAAGGGTTTGAACATTATCAGAAAGGACGTTTTGAAAATAACACAATAATAAATTGCAAGTGATCTGCCCATGTGCTATTGCTTTTTTTTTAATGACAGGAAGACAAGCCCCCACACTGCACAATTGTTATCCTGGTGATTTCTCTTTTACACCAGAGATAATTGGAAGTATTAACCATGTTCCCTGTGTATGATATGTCCTCCTGTCAACAGAAAGTTACATCAAATGAATTCCCTCGGGATCCAAAGCCAGCTCTGACTGATATTCATTTATTCTCCTTCACTAAAGTTCAAACACTGTAATATATAAAGTCTGAGGAGAAGTAATCTATTCGCACTGTGAAAACTCCAGCGAGGCATGAGAGAAAGAAGACCGGCATAATCGGGACTGGTGTGGTCAGCAACATAGTGGCTGTCAAAACAAAGATGGTGAGTGTATTCGCAACTAAGTTTGATCTCAATTTGGCTGCCAGCACTCTTTGTGACTATTTAAAAGAGAAATTGAAATGGGAGGTGAAGTATCGAAAAATTTTGACGACACAGAGCAGATTTAGCTCCTTTTGTGTCACCGCCGAATGCAATGATGTGGCAGAGATGTATGACCCGCTGCTCTGGCCTTCAGGGGCCTTTGTCCGACGCTACTATGAGCCTCGTCGCTTTAAAGGAGCAGTAGGAGGCTCGTCTAGACCAGAGCCAACCCCCCCGCTCTCAGGGTACTGAGCTTCAGCTTAGTCATGATGCTGGGGTGAATGTCGGAGGCCTATCTGCAGAGACCAAGAAGACGGACACATCGGTCAGCTGCCCTGATGGGTCCGTGGAAGATCATTAATGCGGGTCGTATCCTACAACGCTCATGGCCTCCGAGTAGGACATACTGCTGCTGATAGATCAAGACGTTTGGTGGTGGACACATTGCTGGACGAGAGTGACATTGTCTGCCTTCAAGAAACCTGGATGGCCAAGCAAGATCTGGACAAATTGAACACCCTACACAAGAACTTTCATGGTACTGGAGAGTCCACGACCGATCTCAGCATGAAAATGGTTCGTGGGAGGATAGCTGGTGGTGTTGCTATACTGTGGAACATAAAATATGACCCAATGGTGAAGGTGGTGCGTCTTAATGTTGACTGGGCTATTGGGTTGGAGTTTAATTATAATGAAAATAAATTTACTATTTTAAATGTGTACACACCAGTTCTGTAATGAAACTAAATTAATTATATCAAGTAAGACTTTATTGCCTGATACAAGTTTTACCTATGTAAGGGAAGCGTGGCACACAACTTCCTGGCTAGACCATATTGTGACCACAGGCGATGCTCATGACTCACTGGAAAGTATAGAGATATGTTATGGGCGAGCCACCACGGATCACATACCAGTTGCTATGCTGCTAAATGTTGAGAGTGTACCCCTGCTGGCCAACAATGGTAATGCTGCTCCCTCAAGTAAACTGGACTGGTCAAAATTGACCAAAGAGGATATGCACAGATATTCTCTATTAACTGACAGCTTACTCAGTGATGTTGAATTGCCTAGGGATGCCCTAATGTGCACGGATATGAACTGCAAGGATAAACATCATGCTGAAAAGCTCTGTGCCATGTATGATGATATCGTCAAATGTCTTTATGCTTCCAGTGAACCTTTTATTAATCACAGGAGTAAGGTCCCTAACATACGGCCTGGCTGGAATGACTTTGTGTCTGAGCAACATGCTGCTGCTAGAGAGGCCTTTAGACTCTGGTCAGAGGCAGGCAGACCCAGACAGGGAGTGTTGCTTGATAAAAAAAACTCACAAATGCTAGATTTAAATATGCATTTTGTTTTATTAAGAAAAATGAAAACACAATGAGAGCAGACTCGCTGGCCAGAAAGATGCAGAATAACAATCTCACTGACTTCTGGAAGGAGGTCAAGATCATAAATAATAACAGAACTCCCCTCCCTTCTGATATCGAGGGGGTTAGTTGTCCAGAGAAGATTGCTGATCTATGGCGTGAGCATTACAGTAAACTATTTAATTGTGTTAAAAGTAACACCCTTAGAATTGATAATGAATATAAAGGTCTCTCTGCAGACATGATAGTTAGATCAGTAGATATTTATGATTCCATCCACATGCTAGACAACAACAAAGCTTGTGGTATGGATTGTATTTCTGCAGAGCATCTAAAAAATGCCAGTTATAGACTCGGTCCGTTACTAGCCATGTGTCTTACTGGAATTATGGTTCATGGTGTTCTACCGAACTCTATGTCAGTACTGTTAGTGCCTGTTCTTAAAGATAAGGCTGGTAAACTGAACAGCATAGACAACTATCGACCCATTGCATTAGCCAGTATCTTGTCCTGAAGGAGATTGTCTCAAGGTACACAAGTTCTAATTCATCTGTATTTTTATGCTTCATTGATGCTTCCAAAGCTTTCGATAGAATTTGTCATGAAACAATGTTTATGAAGCTGCTAGCGAGAGGGGTCCCTAAACCTCTTGTGAGGATTTTGGTGTTCTGGTTTGCCAATCAAACTTTTCATGTTATATGGGACAATGTTGTATTCAGCTCCTTTCTATGTTGGTAATGGAGTTCGACAAGAAGGAATTTTATCTCCCTTTTTGTTTAATGTTTATATGGACGACTTATCAAGCCAGCTGAATAAGACAAATACAGGCTGTCTTGTAGGTGAATCTATTGTCAATCATCTGATGTACGCAGATGATTTGGTGTTACTCAGCCCATATAGTGCTGGGCTGCAACAGATGCTGAGGGTGTGCTCTCAGTATGGCATAGATCATGATATAAAATATAATGCAAAGAAAAGCCACATAATGATAGTCAGAAGTAATCAGGACAGGAAATTAACCTTCCCAACCTTTTATTTATCTGGCAGTCCCTTGGTGTTTGTGAGGAAATAATATATCTGGGCCATGTCATTTCTGATGATTGGACAGATGACAACGATATATATCGACAACGCTGTAAAATATATTCTCAGGCCAATATGTTATTAACCCTTGTGTTGCCTTAGGGTCATTTTGACCCGAATCAATATTACACCCTCCCCCCGTTAGGATTAATTTGACCCTATTCAATGTTTAATGTCGGTGTTCTTTCGGTAGTCAACAAACAAACATAAAGTGCCTCACACTTAAACTTGGAAAACAATATTAATTCTAATAATTTTCTGGAGGTTTTAATTGCTGGCGTCAAATTGAACCCAAAGGGTAAAATATGTTAGTAAATATAAAGGTAACAGGAGGGTGAAACATTGAATCGGGTCAAAATGACCCAAAGGCGAGGGGAGGATGTAATATTGATTCGGGTCCAAATGACCCTAAGGCAACACAAGGGTTAAGGAAGTTTTCTATGTGCTCAGATTCAGTTAAATGTTCCCTGTTTAGAACCTACATAACACCATTGTACACTGCTCAGCTGTGGTCTAATCACAGGAAAAGGAGTATCCAGAGACTGAAAGTAGCTTACAATGATGCTTTTAGATTGCTGTGCCTAGGTGGCATAGTGCTAGTCAGTTGTTTGTGTCTAAGCACGTACCAACCTGTGAGGCGCCCTTGAGACAATTGATGTATGGTTTCATGTGTCGACTGG
This sequence comes from Pseudoliparis swirei, assembly GCF_029220125.1. Taxonomy (NCBI): domain Eukaryota; kingdom Metazoa; phylum Chordata; class Actinopteri; order Perciformes; family Liparidae; genus Pseudoliparis; species Pseudoliparis swirei. Next base: position 20,005,810 of record NC_079406.1, on the reverse strand, counting down.
ACAAATCTGAGAACTGTATAGTAGAGGCTCTGGTCAACCCTCTAAAAAGCTGCTATCGATTTACTTCGAACATAAGACTACATGGGACTACAGATGAAAAATAGCCTCTTGGCTAACTCTGGCACATTTACTGCAAAGTTTTTATCAATGTGCACTGTCCCTTATTAAATAAACCATTATGAAAAAGACAACATTGGCACAAAAGTCTTCATACTTTCCAATGAACTGTATTATGTATGTTGTATCTTCTTGTTTTCTCTCTTTTTTATAGTTGTATGTCTGTTATTTTTATATGGAACTTGGTGTCTGAAATAAAGAATAAATATATTAATATTGTACATTTGTGCAGGAGTTTAGAATGGGAGAGAGCTTGGTAGTGGTGAACACTTTGGTGCAACAAGAATTCCTGAAGGAATGACAATTTGCGTTGGCATTCATTGGCCCTTCACAGTTTGATAACCCAATAGATTACCTGCCTCACTTTCCAAGGACATTAAACTAAGTTCTCCTCAGGATCGATGGTAAAGGGCTTTTTGGATATCAACACTGCTCGATACTGCACACTTCATTTCCCACAACAGACCCCCTACATGTAATTATACCACATGGAATGGTTTAAGTTCCTACTTTTTCAACTTTAGCTGTTAATGCGAGGAAGACAGAAACACATCATTGAAAAGAATGAATGTATATTTTCTATATTTTAACTAAATCAGTGACTGATAAATAATTCAGATTAGAAAACTCAGGAAGATAACCCAGGATGACATTTAAAAATCTAATAAAATAACTGCCTCAAAGGTACTGTTCTTTATAGGCTATCTATTTTATTAGAAAAAGACTGTCTTAAGTAGAGCATGTGAGAAATGGGCACTTATATTGGCATGGAGGAATTATTGGTGCCCACTTGCTTTGTCAAAGGCAAAAAGGTCTTTGGAAGGTCTTTTTCAAGTGTGACACACATTGCTGCAGACTATTTATCCACGCTTGTGCTTTTATTTATCGCACGGTTCCACACCATGAATTATCTAATGTCTTATGGACTGTAAATTTCCCAAATGCAGTTCTGCGCCCTTCCTCTGCACTAACCTACAAACATAGGCATGTGTGCACACAAGCACACACCTCGATCAACCAGACACATACACAATCATAATACCCCTGAAGTCACCCTTTGTAGGACTGCATTTTCAGATTTATTGTGTAGCGAGGCAACAAAGTGCCCACATTTTGTTTGCGAGGGGTAAGTGATGAAAGCATCAGCCATAAGAAACTCTGATGCCCTTCTGAGGCCCTTATGAAAGCAGTAAAGCTGCTGTCACTAATCAATCAGGGAGAGTACCACACCATTGTTTACTAGTTCAGCTCATTAAGCAATGTAGCAGAACATGCTAACTTAATTTAAAGTGAGATTTATTGTGGCCTGGGCAGCAGAGAATCATTGTCCCGTAGCTCAGCTCTTTGCCATTGTGGATCTGGGTTTCTAAATTACGACCGAGAGCTGCTGATGAATTGTCCTGTACTCATCTAACCTACTTACCGGTTTCCAGATGAACAATTAAGAATAATTTGACACGGAAATGCAGCACACAAAAGTAATTTGCTATCACGCTATCTACGATATCAGACCCTACTGTTGTCTAAAAAAACATAATGGCTATATTTTAAGCGGATGTAAATTGGTAGAATTTCGAGACATGGATGATTCTCATTAACTAGGCAATGCAGGTTAAGTTGCAGTAGAAACAGTGAACTGAGGAGGGAGTCTAAAGCAATCAAGATCAAAACTGATTGCTTTTTACTTCAAAATGCTTCTTGAAATTAAGAGTTTAGGAATTGGTACTTGCCACAGAATAAAATTGACAATAAAAGCAGATTTGTTTTCGCACAACAATATGAAAGCCTTTGTACTTCATAATTAGCTCGAGCATTCTGAAGAGGTTTAGGAATAAGGGAAAATAAATGCAAGTTGCCGACAATTTAACTTCTCTCACTCGCACACAAACACTGCAACAGATCTGTGGAAGTAAAACGGGAAAAACTGACAGGCATCCCACTGAGGACGAGGTCACACTGAGGCCCAGTGATCAGCACTCTCACAGGGGTGCTTTGGGCTTCTTCCCAGGTACCGGGTCCAGGGGCATCTCTCAAGCAAAATGCCTCCGGGGAGTAGTCGCACTTTTAAAAGACAGAAATTAAGTGGGAAAATGTCTGCTCACTCACTGATGTAATTATCTGTCCTGGAATAACATCTGTTCGCAAGCGTGCATGCCAAGTCCACTTCAACATGTGCCAGTACCTCGTGGCAGTGCCGGGTATGTGTACCTGTGTCTGTTTCCAAACGCTGTGTGTCTTGGCACCAGCTGCAGCAACTTTTCACTCTGACATCCTCCACCCATTCAACATCTGCGTATTTATGTGAACATCTTGGCTGCGGTCATTGAGAATACCAACATTGTGACACCACCTAATCAGTTTTTCCAGTTTAACCACGACACTGTAGCACAGGTTTTCTTAAATGAAATGGATCTTACAAATGACTTTAGCTTTAAAGAGAGACATATGAATTAGAAATGTTTAAAAAAAAGATTTCTTCCCTTTATTTGACTTTATAATAATATCATATTTATATTCGGTAGCCAGCCATATTTAGCACTGATTATTCTGCCTACTCTTTTTTTATAATACAATGAATCCAAGCAGGGACACGTCCTTATAGATTATCCGTTCCTGTTGGTGGGAAGCCTCATTAGCATGCTTCATTTATCTATATCACGTGTGTCAAAGTGAGTGTCAGGGTGGGCGTTCACCTCGTGGCTTATTCCCACCTTCACAACTCTGTTGCAACAGAGCTCAGGGGACCTCCTAGAGAGCCTGCTTGATATTCAGCCCGCAAACCTGTGCTAATCTATTATGCATTGGTGTTATTATACTCCTTTGTACTTCCCCCCCTTATTAGAAGGGCCAACTTTCCATGCTACGCCTCTAAGTGTGAGCTAAATGAAGAATTCCATTTGATTTGTGGTTATTGACATGCAATAACCAATGGATTACACCTGCCTTACTGTGGAAATGCCATCCAATATAAGCAGAAGGAATGCATTTGATGGACTCTTGGGTATACATGTCACTCACCACTGGGAGCAAATTATAATTGAACTATAACGTGGAAAACAGAATTTGCATTTCCTCTTGTTAACTGGAGCCTAATTATCTTTACTCTTCAGTTATTGCAGCAACGGGGATAGAGCACTGTGTCCTCGCTATTAGCTCAACCATCTGGGGAGTTTTCTTTAACTATAGGTTAATGAACTACAGAATATCAGGCAGAATGCAGCTCAGCCTATATTACCAAGGATATGATGTTACTGAGCATGTGCATCAAGGCTGGGGAAAGTCAGCTCTAAGGGGGGTATACCCCTCCAGTTTCAGAAATGTATAATTGGCAACAATGCAATGGTGCTTTTCTCCTATTTGAATGTTAAATATTTAAAATCATCCCTTGTTGCCACACACAGGTCTCTTGCTGGAGGATATCCTCAATGAAGCTCTCATTACAATGTATGCCATGTTTTACAGACCTCAGTTAGTATAAGATTTGTGTAGCCTTTGGCTTGTCAAACGATTGTATAATTGATTAGATTAATACTGATCAGTGCTAACATGGAGCACAGGGTGGACTGATGTCAGTGTAAAGCAGATCATTGGATATAGTCAGTTAATGTGAATGCTAAGAATAAAATGGTTTGGAAACATTATTAGTGTAATAAAACTGCCACACATGCTAATATTTGAAAGGAAATAACCACTGATTTGATTTTTTGGAATTGTGATGGACAATTATAGACACAGTATGATGTATTTCTTATTAAAAGAAGGCCTTGCAGGATCAACATAACAATGCAGTGCTACAATGCCAATGTTAAAACGGTCTATTACTCAAGTGAGTTCACTGAGAATGACCTGAACAAAAACACTACTTACGATGTTCAGAAATTAGGTCAATTTTTTGCCACAAAACATACCATTTGTTAAGTATGCTTGTTGGTGGGTGTTAGCCTAACTTCAACAATCTCTCAAACTGCACTTTGCTGTAATATGATAAGAGTGTGAAGATGTATGGCCACAGGTCAAGTATGTATTCCCCCCTTCTCAGATTTAGGAGCACACTCTCAGAGGGCACCTATGCCACGAAGAGCTGAGTCTACTTAAATGGTCTGATGTTTCATCTTCGCCAATGTTCTCAAAGAATATACTTCATCTCTTGCAGCGCCTTGGTCCTCAGCTCTTTCTCTTGGACTTGAAGGACTGGGATGGCTGCTGCCTGTAGCTCTTATACTGGTTCTTCTTTGTTGGCCGGCTCACGCCTTGGGCATGGTAGCGAAGCAGCCCTTGTTGTTCTTTGGGCTCGCTCTCCACGAGCAGCATGAGGCCATGTGTGTGGGAAGAAGCACAGCGCATGGCGGCTTCCTGGCTATCAGCTCGCTTCGACGATCAGAAAGGGTCACCTTCTTGCTTTAACCCACCGTGGTATCTTATCCTCCTTTCCCACTGGTTGTCAGAAGAGTATTTGGAAAGTTGTTCCTCTGTCAGCAATGTGCATAAAGTCATATTTTGACCAAAACAACTCTGCACAAACTATTCATGAGGTCACATATGCTTTTAAGTGCCATTGCAGAACCATTCATTAGTAATTCTGACCAGCTGGTCCACAGGTGGCTAAGTACACTTTGTTCTTATTTGTCTGGCCTTCCTGTTCAATATTAGCCTTCACTCCACCCGCGAAACAGCCCCTGATATTGTTTTGAGAGGGATGGAATCAGGAGGAGCAGAAAGGCATTTGGCTGGCATTTCCCACTTTGGCTAAATCCAGTTCCTGGTGCCTGGGCCAGACTGTTTCGTTTCTGTTTGAGCATTGATGATGACACTGTTCCAGGTCTCCACCTGTGTTCTCCCTCTCTGATCAGTGCGGTGGCCATGCTGGGAAGGGATAAGCAACAGCAGGACGCTCTCATCTTTCCCTAGTCCTTCCGTGCTGATAAGCATAGAGAGATTATCAGGATTGTAAGGTGTTAGAATCTCAATATTTTATGCTTGACCTATGATCGATGTACATATGTCTCTTTGATTCTGGTATTTCCATTCTGGCAGTGCATAGTCAAACCTTTATTTTTGCAATAAAAAATAACTACCTTAAAAATCACCTACGTTGTAATAATTTTACAGGAATACTTTGAGAGAATGATCTTGAAATGTCAAGCTTTAATAAAGAAAAAGTCCTGATTTATTTATGATCCATTATTGGTAAAGTCAACTTGCCCATTTTGCATTCAGCATTATCTTTTTTTAAAGCAATATAACAGCTTGCATTTTTAATTTGTAATCTCTTGCATGCTTACTAAACCCTCTTATTCTAATTATTCTCCATATTATTGAATTTCATAAATGCAAGATATGCTGTATTTTGTAACTGCAGTGCATTTCATATAAAAAGTATGAAACTTCGGCAAAAATCTTGGGCAAGGTTTAAAGATTATATGTAAAACAAGCAACAACAACAACAAAATGATATATATATATATATATATATATATAAGTTAAAGGTATTTATGTAATATGTCTAGAAAATTGCTTCCCTACATTTTGAAGTAGTTAATAATTTAGAAATGTGAAAAGGAATAATTGCCACCGTTCACAGAAAATCTCCAGTCAGACGCAACAAACTGAAAAGATGCATTGGGAGGTGAAAATGTGTTCACTATTGTATTTTAATTATTGATCATTATTGATACTGTATTGCTTAAATACAGTGACTACATGGCATTAAGACAGGCTACCCTGTCATCTCTCTCTCCTCCCTTCCTAGTCTCAGAAACACTCTTTCCTCATTAGGGGTTTCTCATAGCCTGCTTGCTTTTCCTGGTTGGAGATAATACTTTTGGTCGGGAAGTGAAGAGACAATCACCAAAAGCGAGAGAGAAAGAGAGAGAGAGACAGACAGTGGAAATATTGTTCTTGTTACATTTATGCCAATAAAGAATATTTAATTGAATTGAGAAAAGAGAAACACAATTATTAAACAACTGTTTCTTTTAGGTGGCAATTGATTTTTGAGAAATCGTTCAGAAAAAGAAAAAAAAATCTCATAGTTGTATGTACCTATGTAAGTGCTCTGATTAATAATGTGTGCTTTGATTTAGAAAATGTAGCCTAATGTTGTTGTTATTTTTCCTTTCTGATGCTACCGCCAAGATAGCTCCAATGTCCCTGCAAATTTGAATAGTGCAACTGAGTTTAATCGTTCAATATTATTTAAAGGCTTATATTTATAACAAAGTAGGCTAAATGTCATGATTTATGAGAAGGAAAAAGCAATTATATGTAAAATCAGACATTCATCACCCACATAGAGCAAGAATGGTGTGTATTTTTCCCCCCACAATTATTGTTCCCATGGGGAAAGAGGAACAAATTCAAACACAAGTGATAAACACCAGTTAATACATGTTGTCCCTAAATTGATGCATCTCAGCATGAAATATAAAGCACATAAAAATATCCTTTTCACAGTACTGCTTTTCTCAAACGTGCATTTTTTGCAGCTTGCATGGACCCTGTCGCTGTGTTTTCAACTCTTAGCTAGCTTGCTTACGGCTTTGCTCGCTAAGAGCAGTCATTTACAAACCACAAACATGAAGTTTTTAAATGATGACACTGCATGAAACAAAATACCCGACAGTCATGACCTTAGTTAATAAATGACATGAGCAGAGTGAATGACAGGGCTCTCAAGTTTTGAAGACAGGCAAGCGTGGGGGGGGGGGGGGGGGGGGGGTGCTAGTGACTATTTTTTTGCTCCATCCTAATGCGCGCAGACCGGCGTCGGAGCTCTGCAGCGGAACAATCGATCGGCGTATTGAGCACCCCTGCATTCAAGCATTAAATAGCCGAGAGGTTTTTTCAGCGTGAGGAATTCGATGTGTGGCGGGAGTGCGTGAGATAAGACCGAAATGCGTGAGTCTCACGCTCAATGCGTGAGACTTGAGAGCCCTGGAATGAAGCCCCGTTTACTAGTGGAGCAGAGTGTCTGTCTGCTTGACCATCTTATTTCAAGAACTGATAAGCATAACTGTGGTGCCTCTGGCTTGGCCTAACATCAAGAAGGAGCCACAGAGAGAAGCCAGTGTTGTTGATGCGCTGATGGATGGAGGAGAAGATGCAGAAAAAGATGGAGTCATGGCATGTTCTTTGGGGGTTGGAGGACTTTGCAGTACCTGGTCCAAATAATGGGAAAGGCCAGCTGGGGCTTTTGGCAAACATATTTCGCACCTCATAGCAGACTCTGAGCCCCTGAACTAATCCTGTTGCAAATGATTATGTGGAAAGAATTTGAGAAATAGATGGCTACACCCTTCTCTCTTACCCTATATATCATGTCCAGTGCTGTGTTTTACCTTAAGACTGTGTTGTTGGAAACAAAAAAATCCTTTAGAATTGTAATATGGTGATTGTATTGTTTTAAATGAATACACTTGAGTATGCTGTTGTTTTTTATGGCCAATCTCAACTTTCAAAGCACAAAGATAAATGTTATTTATCCAATATTTATGTCACCATGGCTTTATTCTAATGTTTCATTTTCTTTTCTTCAAACGACTCCTCACCATCCAATGTCTCACCTTGCTGAATAGAATTGGAAGCGTATTTTTAGAACCTGCTGTTTCTTAGACATTGAAATCGTCACCTGCCGTGTCAACCCATGTCTGCTTAAATTAGGCAATCAAGAGAGGACTTAAAGAGTCACATTTTCTTTGTGGTTTTGTCAGGAACGATTGCCCCACTTTGGGACAAAAGGACTTTAAAATTGTAACGTGACAACTATAAAAGGTTTGATGTAGATTTACTTAGACAGTAGGATGCAGGTGTGCAGACGCATGGAGAAATATATGCTCCTCATTGTCTGGCGTGGCTTCTGCCTTTTCTTCAATTAGATAAACCAAACAGAAATCCAGATGGTGAAAATATGGTATGGTAACTAATCAAGAAAGGGAAATTCAGGCGCTTACAGATTCTCCAAAGTCCAAACCTGCATGAATAAAAATATAATTGTCTTCACATTTTATTATAAAACTCATCCGACAGAACAGATTAATCTTGATTATGTGACAATGTGACTTTTCAGTTCCTTCAAATCAATCTATTAATACGATTTCCAGTCTTGAACTATACACAGTTTGGGTGGCAATTACAAGCAGTTAGCAGAATGTATGGAACTAGTACAGTTTTCTGTGTGGGTGGCAGTGCTTTTCAACAAAATCAAGGCACAGCATTTAAGCCCCAGGGGGCCCTAAAATTACTTATTTTCAGGTTACCTAAAGATATTCAAAAAGCAAATGACAAAATGGTCTTATTTTCTTTCTCCTGTTCTTTTTCTCTCTGTTGCTAGTTGAGTGGCAGATACAGCCTGTGACAAACAGAGCTTGTAACATGCTCTAAATCTGTCACGGCTGATTGCACTGGCCTCATTTGACTAACAGCTAAATTGCAACAAAAAGAAATACGTTCAGACACCATGCCCTGTTGATGACGAGATTATGAGCCCAAATGTGTGATTACATCGACTTGGCCTCCCAAAACTTTATGGACGGATTATACAGTAACCTTCCCATAGGGTCATAAATAATCCTGCAGTGGAGTATATACAGTATATGGGAAGTCCAGACCTTGTAGTGTACAAAGCTATTCTGATGGTACATACATTTGCAAATATGATGGATTACACATTATTACTGATTCATTGTTTTATATTTCTGACAAAAGAATGTTCTCTGATAAATTGCATTTTATTGTTTAACCAGCAGCAGCCATGTGTTAGATTTGATATCTCCTTTTATTTATCTTTACTCTATTACGTTACTATTTTTTCTTTATGCGACCGCATCCTCCGATCTGCTTTCCTGTCTGTGTTTGTGTTCAGTTGCCTTTTCAAGTCAGTGTTGCTCTTCTTTGTGGTTTTCTACTTTAACTTCCAACACAATATTTCCTGATTTTGCTGCTTAGAATTAAAAGCTTCTAAATAACAAAATAATGGGGGAACTTTATTGTGAAGACATTTATAGGAAAATGTCACAGGATTACAAATGCCAACATTAGTGGAGCTTTGTTAGCGACTACTCCTCTATTAAATAAGTGAACTAAGAGCAAGCAATTATAATAAAAAAGACCTTTTATTGTGAATAATTTACTGTGTAGGAAAATAAATGTTGTTATGCACCTTTTACAGCCGCTCCTTTGACCAAAAACTATATCCGATCACTACATGTTGAGGCAGGTGGACACACATATGTGGCCACAGTGGAGTTGTGATCTGACGTATTCACTCACAGAAGTCTCAGCTAAAGACAAGTTGATCCCAAATCAAGTAATGTATGCAGTTAAGTAGCCGAGAGGAACACAGGGTCAGTTCGCCCAAATTATTTCCGGTTACTAAAGCTGTGTGCTGTTTTATTTTCAAGGACATGCAGCACAGACAGTGTTATTGATAAACCAAATCCACGAATAAAACTCTGACCAAGGAACTGAGGTTAAAATTACTCGGAGAGTTTCACAATAGTGGACAATTCATCCTCGTTAGGGAATAGATAAAAATCACAGACAATAGAGATTACCACTGCCAGTGTGAACCACTGTTGCTGTGGCAGAGGACATAAGTTCCTAGGGTATGTACTGTATATCAGTATCATGAAATAGTAAACAAATAAATAGTTTAGTAAATAACCAATTTATTAAGTTACAAACATCATTAAAAAGTGTCAATATAAAATTGTAATCCCTGAATCAATTCGTATCGAATCAGAGTTGAATTGTCGGCAATATCTACATACACAAAATATTCTGACACACAACATAGTTTAAATTAAAAGCAATTGTTCAACCCTCTACCCATTTGTATATTTTACTTCTTATTTATCGAGTATATTTTCACTATTCTAAATCCTTACAATAAGCTCATGCAGTTTTTATGTGATTTCCTTTAGACCTAGATAATAAACAATTAGTTCAGTTTATTGTCACATCCCCATCTTGACTGGAGCGAGTTCTACATGCAAACAGACAGACTTTAATACAGTTAAACAAAATGGATGAGTTTGCTGTCAATTTGCTCCAGATTCTTTTCAAATGATTCAGAGAAAGGGATAAAAAAGAAAATATATATAACAATAATAATACAAAATTGGTTAGCTTTATCGACACAGTGCCACATATCATCCTCCCTGGAAGAAGCTTAACCAGCTAAACTTGCTCACAAGCTAGCCGTCACTCCACTCAGCAAAAATAATCTTCTCCAGATCCAGCTATCCAAAACCCAAAAGCCAAAGCATTTTACTCTTGGTGCGATTAGAGGATTTAGTTCTGTGACTTTTGGACTTAATTTTTTGCGACTTCTTTTATTTGACTGTCTTCTCTGTCAAACACCCTCCCCGAGTCATGTTTTACTCAAAGACATCATACTTGCGTAGTTTGAGGAAATGTAATGAGGTTTAAAAGCGAATAAGATCGAACCAATAAAATGAACATGGATTGTGTCCGCCTGAAGGGGTAAAATACATAATCTAAAAGGTTGTTGTGCACAATCTATTACATGTGCTGTCTATTTTGCTGATACTTATTGTTTTACTTGGCTTTCTAATTCACTTTTATCGTCTTTAAAGTTCCGACTTTCTCCCTGTATTTTCTGCGTCATTGGGGACAGCGAGTGGGGTGAGTTTTTATTTTCCAATGATAGTCCCATGGAGATATTGATCATGATGGATCACATCGTGTACCACTTCACATGTAGTATCTGATACATTTAAGGGAGGAAGAAAGAGAGTAGAATCCAGAAGACAGACTGAGCCTTTTTATAATAAGACAAAGTAGGAAATGTAGGGATTTATATAAAAGGGATTAATCTTGGGCTGGTAATACATTTGGTCATTTCACTACATGAGAATTCTAAAATTAAAGCTTCATATGACATCTCATGGATTCGGAATTAATTTTGAGACATTTATTGCAGCCTCTCTCTCTTTCTCCCTCAGAGCCAAAGGGTCAGTGATTAAATGCTGTAGTCTGTGGGATGCATCAGCCAGGTGGTGTACAGCGCATCTGTTGTGTTAGTCTTGCCGACATGGTCTGAGCCATGGCAAGCCTCTGATGCACGAATGGTCTCAGCTGCTGTGCTCTTATTTATATATTGTCATCTATTGAACATTTATTCGTACAATTTTCCACAAAACACAAACTGGTTTAATTGGTACAAGCTCCACCAGCTTTCCAGACTCCCCTCTTTGTCATCCATCCATGATAAAATCCTGCTGGGCACATTTAGTGCAAGTCCTAAAGAAAGACTTTTCACTCCAATGTGGCATGAGTTAATTTATTTATAGCATTTTCAGCCTAATGTTCCATATTTTCTTTGCCTATTCCTCCATTTATTATGAAGACATGCAAGTCATGCTAAAACATATTTGCAACTTCTTAAAGAAAGTGAACAACATTCCAAACCTGACATTTTTTCATGGCATTTATTTGTCGTGCAAGTTGTACCCGAATGTGGTGATAGAAAGTAAACAAGTACATTTACGAGTACTGCAGTTAAATACAGATTTGTAGTACTTTTCATTTTAGAAGGCGATATTGTGTTCTTTACTACATTTACTTTACTAGTTACTTCGCTGACTAAGATTATATATCATCTCATCCGTATATATATAATATGATGCATTGTTTTAGGTTATGGTTTAAATGGTTAGAATGACCTCGACAAGCAACAACATTCTCATGCAGCCTGCATGTTGATGTGCCAATGATCATCATACAATATTAAGCTGAAACCCTTCTTCAACTCATCCATTGGAAGAAAAAAAAGAAAGGAATATGCTCTAAAATCATACATCATGTTTTTTTCTGTTTTGGTTTTACTACCAAGAATTTCCATGTGAGATTGACACCTGGAGAAATTCTCCAATGTCACATGCATGCATGTTCATGGAGATGTTATGTTGTGGGACAGGTGAATGATTTATCTTGCAGTCTCTTCCTCAGACAAACATTACCATGTAGTGAAAATATAGAGGACAATAGATATTCGCACATATTCCCTGCTTTATCAGAAAGCATGGTTGAAGATTACATATTGCTTCCACAGAATGAGAGTGATGGAATTGATTTACATTTTTGGACATCGAAATACAGAACAAAACAACACGGATGCGCATAAATTTGCAAACATCTTTTCCAGCATTAATGCAGGTAGCTTTTTAAGCAAATGCAAAACAAAAAAGTTAGAAAGTGTAATGTTTTTTAAATTATTCCATGTCTTCAAGGTGAAAGATCCGAGATTTGAAGCTTTTCTATTGTCTCCACTCGGCTCTCTACACGTTAACGGCGCGAACAGTGTTAGGGACGGCATTATCAGCTGTGACCACTGTACCAGTGGTGCACGCTCACATATGCACCAAAAGCACCGACCACGGGCCAGCTATGTCAACAAAGCAAACAGAAGCTCTGATAACAACACACAGAGGCACTGTGACTGCATGCTCTGCTCAGGAAGACACTGCTCTACTATCTCACAGCTTTCCATAGAAATGTGTTGTTTGATGCTCATTGCTGCTTTATTTATGCCCATAACTTTGATAGTCAATACAATCTTGAGATAGATTATGTATAAAACCACCAATGATGGTTGATTAGTTGAATGAGATCAAAAAAAGAAGCAAAAAAAGTTAACTCGTGAAGACATTCCTCAACAATCATTGTCAGAAGAATTGTCATAATGATAACTGATTTGTATTGACATATATTTCATATTTCATATATTTCCTCCCACTGGTTTTGATATGTAACTCATCAGTCGGAAGAAAGTTTTCTTCGATTTAGTGGGAAATTGAGCTGGAGAACTCCCAAATTGGACCACATGAAAGCACAAAGCAAATCTTTGTAGCTACCATACCTTGTGTAACAGTTATTTTTTCCAGACCTAGGGTGTATCATTATGACGCTACGCAAATCCTGTTGCCTTTTTATAGCATAGTATTTGTGCATGTTTAAATACTATATGTGCTTGGGTGCCAAAAAGCATTTTATTTTGCCTGTAGGTATAACCTACAATTTTCTTTCTTGTCTCCGTAACTGGCAACATAATGGTGGTGATGCTCCCCGTTTCAGCTCTGTGTATCTCTAAGCATGCAGCTGCCGCCGCCCTGCAAGCTCCAAATAATCCTGAATTCTGGCATAGCATTATAGCCTAAAATAATAGGCAGCACATTATCTTAGCTAAGAACATATTTCCTGTTTGTCAAGGGCAATTTGGCAATATGCTTGGTGTTTAAGGACTCATAATCATTCGAATAGCATCAGCTAAACATCCTTTCAGGAATGTGCAAGTATGTGCACACTCAAACACAAACACATGCAGACAAAAACACACTGCTGCACACAGCGTGGTCTGTGATTGATTGGCACAGTGGCACTGGTACAATAGCTCCGAGGGGTGCAATCCTTAAATAGGAGGTATGAACGAAGAGCAAGGCAAGCCAAGAATTCTGATCAGCTGCAAGAAAACTGTTCGGGATGATGTCCAAGTACAATCACACAATCCTCAGAAGTAAAACATAAACATAAAAAGAGCATTTTCTTTTTTTAGCTTCTTTAGCTCGTAATATTTCAACTAGAAATGTCTTTTTGACGAGCATTTCTGGTTGGGATTTGTTTTTGCAATATGCCATACTTCTTACTGATATTTATCAATACACCTCCATCATTTTATAAGTAAAAGAGGTGCATGATGTGAAAGCAATTTATTTGTTACAAGAATATATTTTTTTAAGATTATTTATATCAATGATACCCAGCATGTTAAAATAGAAATAACATATGCAGTATCTAGATTTGGAATCCCTCATTGCTTATCAAATACATTTAGTTTTAGAAATGTACATGTTGTTTTCTCTGAAGAATTAGAGTTATTCTATCTTAGTGTTACCTTGACTTAATCATGGAGGTGTAGCAAGGTCTTGCTCAGAACAAAAACAGCTAATTGACTTCTTAGTACCAACCCATAAGACCAATCAGGAAACAGTATCAATTTAAGACCAGTTCTCAGTTTTCATTATCGATTTTGTTTTTGGAATTTAAAGGAAAACTCACATTCAAATGATGTTTACTGAGCATGTACTCTGGTTTGGTGTATAACAGAGTGGTGTTATGGAGCAATGTTTTACATTTTTTGTTTGAAGAAGACTACTCGCAAATTAAAATAGATGTAATGAATATCAATTTAGAATATTTAATAGTTTAATAGTGTTCAAAATGTTTTATGGGGAAAGAAAATTGAGAATTTTGTTGGACCTCAAGGACACATGCAATGTATTTTAGTGAGGAACACTAATTGTAAACATAACTATTGTTGGTCGACATGAAACCGCCACAGGGGACCTTTAAATATTATTCTGCCTCCATTCACAAGCACCATGACTATCGGAAATCTTATTTTCACATTTTCTCAGCTGAAAATATTACCCACTGTCCCACTGAATAGTGACACATTTATTAAAACTACAGGCGGCATCATTTTCTTTTCAATCCAAAGCTTGAACACAGGTTCCAACAAAAGCAACCTTCCACATTCCTATCAGTTGCTTTTGGAACAACCACAACAATTTAAAGAGCCATTATTGTGAAAAAGAAGACAGCCTTTCCTGTCGAAAGACATGCAATCTCTGTCATCTGATTATTTTTTGCCATTTGACAGATAGTGCACATTTCTAAATCTATATATTGTGCAGTACATTTCTTGAAAATAGTGCGAGGGCAGACTTGTGTGATTTCACAGGAAACTGCTTGGACATGTGGAAAATCACATGTCTTCTTCCAGTGACTCCCTCTCCTCCCCTCAGTCATCCACCATTAGGCTTCCGCAGTAGCAAAACCTGTTGGCAGTCTAAGCCATGCTGCTACCTGCTGAAATGTAACTAAGACAAAGTTTCTTTATCTGCCCTGCTAGTCTGCTGTCCTCAGCACACCATTTACCATTCAATCATGTAACGGATGCTCTTATCCAGACAGAGATATAATGAGTGCATTCAAATATAGAGGTGGCTAAGAGAAGACAGACTCATATTTCCACTGTGTCCTCTCAGCTTTGTCAGATGTGAAGGTTGTATAGCACTGGTGGTGAAGGTCACATGAGACTTGTCTGGATGGCAGAATGTACTTACTTTATGACTCCTACTTTGGATTTCATACTCTCACTGTCATTCTTACTGGATTTGTTATTTCCTATGTTTTTTTTCTACCTGCAATGCTGCATTACATTTTGAAGGTGAATCCCATAAATACTGAAACTACTTTGGAGGATACATTACTTAAAATGGCTTTCTTTTGGCCAGATTATCATTGCATGGACTCCCAAGCCCCATTCTGCATTGCTAATGTCTAGCACTGGAAATTACTTTAGCAACTTCATACATTCTGACAAGGCTAACTTTAAATACTGGACTGGAACAAAGGACAAATGAAAAGACTGAGAAATGTGCTGATTTCCTTAATCCCTTATACATATCATTTTCGGATTTGTTACCCACATTTGAAATTCCGTCTAAATTTTTATCTCAGAAAACAGGCCTGAGAAATTAATCTCCTGAAGCCTCTTGACAGGGTCATGTCCAGACCCACAGACATCCCCAGCAGGTACCCACTGTATGCAACAGTGTGTGTAGTGCATGTGTGTGCACAGTGTGTGTCTTTAAACACGTATGAATGTGTCAACCACGGTTAGTTTTCAGTACAACATTTCACAGTTAGCGTATTTCACTTCACTCTGCGTTTACCTTTACCTCACTTTTAAATGTTCCTGTCGGAAGTTGCATGAATTGCACAAAAATATGGCGGGTTTAATGTAATCGATGTGGTGAAGCAGTACATTTTGGTAATAAAAAAAAAAAAATCAATATGTAAATAAATTTACAGATGTTCCTAATGTAATCTGGTGGCTGTTGACCTGCAAGTTGTTTTCAGAAGGTTAGATGGTACAAACCCTCAGACAGTACTCTGTCTTTTAATGACCCTCACTGGTTGAGCAATGAATACAATGTCATGTGTTTAGTCATTGTGTAGGTTAGTCTTAATTAAAAGGTAAGCCTTAATTGAAGCAAATGCCAACATGAACAATTAGCAAGGATGTCTTTGGATTATTCAGACACAGCAAATGTGTGACAATCTGTGACTGGTGGCTACAATGACCAGATTTGTTATTGTCTTACATTTATATTTTATCTGCCTTCCTGCTACCAATCTGAACATCCATGATGACATGTCAACAAGCGCCCACACATGACAAGCATACTGTGTGGGCGCGTTACGTGTCAGAATAGGAATATCAAGCTACCCCGACCAACACACCACACTCGATCCATACCCCTGATTGACGGTGTCCTTATGATTCAAGCAAACAATGAACTTCAGGAACAATTGACAACAAGGTAATATATCACATTGCAACATAAACGTACGGTAACAATGTTGATATATGTCCCTTCCTATTTTACCTTGAGAACAAGGCCTAGTAGCCCTCAAAACAGAAATGTCTAGCACATCTAGCTCGTTGGTGAAATAAAAATGTGAGTGGGTGTGGCATCTTGTTACTTCTAAACAGTCAACACCCCCCCCAAAAATGTGCTGAATCCATAAATCTTTCTGAAAATGTTGGTAATGCACTGATATGGATTAACAACCTTATCCACCCATGACGGATTATGGCTATTTTGTCATCTTGTGAGGAGAATCTTTTCAATATTTCCCCTTTGAAATGTTGTGACATATTAATGAGCAATTAATCTTGTGGAAATGACTCAGTAAAAATCATCAAGATATATGACTTTGAATAACAGATGGAGTCAAAGCAGAGTGGTCGTTTATGTCCCTCCTTGCCCGTCGTCAGTTAATCAAGACTTCTAACCAGAGAGATGTTATGATTTATTTCAAGGAAATGGTCACAAGTGCTGTTTGATTGGTTTTAGGCCAAGCCCTCCAAATACACAAAACACACATAACACACAATACACATAACTAGCAACACCACCCCAGACCCCCGACACACAGCCTCTCCACAGGCATGCCAGTAGTGAGCGGTGCTTTCACCATACAGAGAAAAGGAGGGCCAAGCAGCAACCAGGGCAGCGGGGGCACAACCTGTCATGGAGCTGTGCTGCCAAGCCTCAAATACATTTGGAGGTAGCCTTGACTGAAAGTGACTTTCAAAGTTTATCTTAAAAGAGCAAAGACCCATAACTGTTCACAAAAAGCACTTAAAAAACGTTTCTGTGAGTCACTTTCTTCTTTCATCTGTTCGGTCATATATGCAGGTGTAAATTCTGAAATAAAATAAAGTCAATGTTTGCTAATCTCTGGCATGAAATACATCTAGCACGGTAAATAATATGTAATATAGCAGTGTGAATGCAACTCAAACAATGGATTGTAAACAGTATTACGAGTTTACAGCTGTTTACGGCTGTTCTTAAACACACTGAGCTAAACGCTAACATGTTTAGCGTGTACAACAAAATGCTCACCAGCTATGTTTGGCATGTTAGCTTGGTTACATTGAGCTAATAAGCACTTTATACAAAGTGCACCTGAGGCTCATGGCAGTGTCATTACCTTTACAGGTGATACATCCGATAGAAGTCCAACATGAGAGACATTTCACTAAAAATCACAAATATTTTCGGCATAGTGCTGCTAGAGTAAAATGGTTTTCTGGAAACCGTAAATCGCTGTACCAAATTTCCCAAATACATCTTGAAGATCTTTAGATATTACAGAAAAAAATGGAACCGTTGATGGCACTGGTAATAAGTCATTTGGATTCATCCTCTGGCAATTATGAACGTCTGACCAAAATACCCAATCCATCAAATACTTTTGCTGATAATTAAAAAAAGAAAAAAAAAGGACTGTCAATGCTACAAGGATCACCAAAAGCAGGATTCATCCTCTGGGGAAGAATGAATGATAATGAACATTTTTACGGTGTGTTCAATTCAATTTATTCTTAATATTGCTTCCTCCATCTAATGTATGCCTCCATGGATGTTCTACACTACGTCTGCAGTTCATCAAGTGTGCAAATTACTGAATTTGTGACGTCTTTTTCTCTTTCCCAGTGGCCTCACCCAGAGAATTTTTGGAGAATCTATCTGATTTCACTTGGTATTGCAATGGCCAGACCACTACCAAGTCATCAATCAACCTCAATTTGTTGGAGGTTTGATTGAATTTCATCATTTCCTTCAGTCTGAGAGGTTCTGGAGGTTGATAAACCAGATATTTGTGCGACAGCGTTAGTCAAATGAGTGGTGAAAGAATGATATAAAAGAAAGAGTATGAACTCAAATCTTTTATTTCCTCCACTTTGTATACCATCATCTCAGGATGTAAATTATATAAACCTATGTACAATAACAATGAAAGTGTGACAAAAGAAAACCCCAGAACAACAGCTCTAAATACATCGAGTGAAATAAAGATGTCCACAACTACAGAGTGTTTCACAGATACCTTTTGAATATCAATACATCAACATGCCCTGCAAATACAATACAGCAATGTCTATGAACAAAATCACAGCAGAATATATTTGTAATGCATAGAAAAGCTTGCAACTGCAGGCATCAACATAATAAACAGGCGGTGTTGCATTTATAATTTGATTTGCTATTCAGAGGATTCTCTTTTACCACTAATGTTTTCACCTTCCACTCAAACACCAATGTGTTGGTTAATATTATCGTAATATTTTAATGTCCTCCAAGATTTCATTTACAATAACACATACCTATTGTGTTGGCAATAGAGATGTTTTGTATATGCAAGAGTGAATTTTACTCTTTCCTAGTTCCAGTTAACTTTGATACGACACCATAAGACCATGAAGTGGAAAGAGCGAACTAACATCTTATTAATAGAAATGTAATCTCCTCTTTCATTTCTAATTTTTCACCGTCACATTAGAGCAATGTCGCACTCATCATCCTCTTAATTAGCTGTCAAAGTATGGCCGAGAGGAGTTCCAGATTAGATGCTTCCCTTGACGCAGGACAACAGAGAACATGGGAACAGTGGTTTCTAGGATATTTCACCCGTGTTTTACTTTATCGTCTCTTTTGAGGCCACAATCCTCTTGGATACGAGCTGCATATATCCAAAATGGATATGGAAGAGGGGAGAAAAGGTGAGGACACAAATACATCATACTGTGACAGACTTCTGGTCATGTCCCAGTGCCGATGATCTCTCCTCCAGTCGTTACTTGTTCCTGCAGCCATGCTCAAGCACACAAGCAGGTAACAACTCTGGGTTTTGAATATTATGATAAGAGTAACTTAAAACAATGGCAGACATTCTTAAGGTTAAGATTCTTAATTCACAGAGTGCCCTATGGACATGTCACGAACACAAAATTAAACATCATCAAATTAGCCATTGTGTACAAGACAAAGTACATTCAATTATGAGCCAGTATTTGTTAGATTTCACATGATACATTTCTTCTCAAAATGTGAAATAAATAGATGTCATTATTTAAAACTATGACAAATTAGGATTAAGAACATAGTGCATATTGGAAGCACTGTCCTATCAAATAGTCATTTGACATAGATATTCTTCAATACAAAATGTGTATCATTTGAATAGGTAAAAAATGCAACAAGAATAAGTCAGTTGATCACTTGATTAAAAGTTATTGTGGTGAGGGTGCACATCATCATACATGGAAGCACCAGAAATACACAATGTTCCCGGCGCCTGTATGTGTCTGTATCTAAGCTGTTATCTGTACCTAACAATGTAGAATTAAGTTCCTGTGTGCAGGTGTTAGAATTCACATGAAGAGTCTCTCCATTACCAGATATAGCCCTTTTTTCTGCCTCATTTACAGCCTGAATGGAGTTTGAGCTCGGCAGAGGCCAAGCTCTAATTCTCCCTCATAATGAATTAGTCTCATAATTAGTAACGAGGCTAACCTTCTTATTGCACAAAGCAGGAACATGTGTTCTCTTTTTGTGGCGTTTGTATACTTTGTGTATTTGTGTGCGTGTGTGTGTGTTTGTGTGTGTGCACAAGCTGAAAGTGTTTTGTGCTGAGTGCTTGTGCATAATTTTTGGTTTCATCAGTAATTGTTGCTAATGAGATGTGTCGTGCTTTATGTGCCAGTGGATTGAGCACGTCTGTACATTCTACCCTGAAGTTCTCTTTTCAGTGCTTTCGGCTGCCTTTACACCTTGCTATACACCCTCGCTATGCAACAAACACCTTCCCTGTTAAATATTACAGCAGCTTGTATACAAGAGATTTCCGTGGGTTAATACAGTAGCTTTTGTCCACCTTCATCTGTTGGATATGTTGCTTGAGACAAAAAACACTGCACAAAAGAGCTTTAGCTGCAGTTATGTTTGTTAAATCATTGTCTTCTAGCACTGAGCTTCCACACCTCAAACTAAAGTTAAAGTACCATTGTTGAGTGTATTACTCATTCATGTGGGGCTAAGAGTACAGTTTTCTTTTTACTTCAATCTTTAATTGGGAAAAAGGCAAATATTTAACGAAGGTATTTGATTGACATGGAAGCTATTTCCACTGTGTTCCAGTGTGATCCTATACTAGAGAAGCTTTGGTTTGTGGAGAGAAGATATTTGTTATCTAAAACAATATTGTGACTGTAATCTGAGTTGAAACTGCTCATTCAGAGACAATATTGGCAATCACAAGTCTTGATAGAGAAAAAGCTATACATCTTAATGTCTGGAATATTATTAAATGACACAGTTTGTATGAACAATTGTTAATCTGAATATATATATATATATATATATATATACACACACATACACATATATAATGTGAGTCTCTTGTGTGTTGAATCATATTTTAAAACAAATACTGTTTACTATGGTACTTAAAATGAAAATGTAAGGTCACACTACTCAAGTTACTGATGTTACACTATCTTCATAAGAAGAAGAATCAGTACTGTAAGAAAAAGGATGTAGTGTGTAGTGACGTGGAACACAAAATAGCTGTGACAGTCAATAATCCAGATAATAGCATCAACTGGGATGAAAATGTTCTAATTACTGGTCGGACTTCAGTTTAGATATTGTTTGTCGGTAATTGGCTTCTCTCTAACAACACTAAGCAAATATCTGGAGTGATGCAATTAACGTAATGACTACCACATTTGTCTCTGAGAATAAATGCTTATGTTGTTAGTCTTTAATACATCTACAAGGAAATGTAGCTGACTACAAGTTGGGGACATCGGAGGCATTAAATTATGGTCTCTGTGTTCTTTTAGTGTATCTGTCGCGGATAGTGTGTTTTACTCATATGCAGCTTATAACTGACTACTAATGTGTAGTCCAATATCTGCTAATTTAATTCATTCAGTTTTTCTTTATTTCCTTAACTGACACCTTACATTTTCGCAATGTAGCAGTGCCTCACTGTTTGTTTATGTTTGACCTGCCAAGCAGTGCAACTAAAAGCTTAGACACTGGATTTGTTGTTATCTCTCTTAACTCTTGCATGTTTTCTGACAATGCTCATGTGCCATTTTACAATGAAACAAACTCCAACCACAGAGACTAACCTGCAGTTCAAAGATTTCACCGAAGATCACAACTGACGTTTGGCTTCCAGATACATATCCAACACTATGAAGTAGTTTGTTGATGCCTGCCTACCACAGAGCAATGAGCCTCAGGCAAGAACCACTTGCAAAAACAGCTACATTCTTAAGTGGCTGGTGCGACGGCTTATTCACAATTCTCATGTGCATGCATTTATAATTGCAGGTGGCATTCATAATATTTAGGATGGTCCTTACCAAAGCTATCCGCATTTAACAGTGTTTGCTGTTGTTGAACGAGATCCAAAGCTCTTGATTGATAGGTCCGTCAAGGTCTTTTGTTTGAGAGCTAAATAAATAGACGTGGCTTAAAATGGAGGACAAGATGTTCCTCCACAGTGTTACCAGCATCAGTCTAAATAATAAGGTGAGGACACAAGCCGAGTGGGCCTCGGTATTGAACTGTTACTGCTCCATAGGAACAGAGCCGAAATGTAAAGGCGTTCAGGCAACTTAGAGGATTCTCCTGCACGCATCCCTTTGGAGGTGCACCAGGCACAGCACAATTGTGGTCCCACTAGTAAGAGTTAGAGAAATTTGCAGTAAAAAATGACACCAGGCAGCTCTGCTCCCACCTTGACACGGATAAGCAGTTCGAAATTGAATGGAGAATAAAATATTAGAGTTGACTTGAATGAAAAGAATTTTAAAAAAACGCCCATTTATCCTCCTGGTTCTCTTTAGTAAGTGTTTTGATGTAGTTATACTGCATCTCAGCTGCACTTTTAAATGGCCTACTGACACTTTCTTTTCAAGGAACAGCAGCACATTTACCATATCTACTTTCGTGGACTGTTTTACCATGTGCCAAGTTGTCCACCCACTGATGACATGACTCATTATGTTAAATGCCATGCAACAACAACATACATTTTACATTGCAATACATCCTGACCTAGTGTGTACCAAGATGCCAACTGCTTTCATTTGATCAGAGCAAATGGAATTTAGATAAATAAATCAGACCTGAGCTATTATATGTGGCATCATATCGGTAAGAATAAGGAATTGATGAAATGTGACAGTTTTAGCTTTGCCATTTCGAAATGCCTCAGTTAAAAAGCAGAAATTCATATTGATTGCCATACAATACATTTGACAATATAAAGATTATACTCAGTTACGCATACATACATATTACGCTTATTGTCTTCAATAAGGCCAAAGTTGATTTGTGTATTTGCAACTATCATCATTTGTCAAGGCATATATCTGCGATGCTAATATTAATGTTAAGACTACATTCATAGATACTTAGTTATTACTTGACATCCTGGCCTCACAGGAAGAGAACTTTGCCAAGGCCAAAACCAGAGAACAATGCAACGCTTCAGACCCGGATCCACTGTGGATAATATAATACAAAGATCTGCACGATGAAACCAGCTGTTCTCACAGATGTTCATGTGGAATCCTGCTTCTCATTAAAGGGTGGGGGGTGGGATGGTGTATGTGTGTGTGTGTGTGTGTTGGGGGAGTACAGTATGGGGAGACCAGAGGGAATCTGTTTGTACATGAAGTTAATTTGTATCCTCATCGCCTGCTCCTCTCAGCCTGGGTTGTCTTTAAAGCTTAATAAATTCCGTCAGCTTAATTAGTCAATAATTAATAAAATATAATAATTTAATCCTAAATTAAAATGACATTTAGCTAATCAATATCCTGTTAATTGCTCCACAGTATTTAGTCATTGTGCAAGGCTAGTACATATTTAATTGTTCTGATCTTTGTGGCTTGGATCATGTTAGCCTTGTGTCTACAACAGTGCATTACAAACCCCAAGTAAATAAACTAGCTATAAAATAAATTCCAAAAAAAAGTTTAAAATGTCAAACAGTAGGGTTTTTTGTCATTCAAAGTTTCTGGAAAGCTGACATTTTGAAAACGAGAGTTTCTCAATAGACTGCAATAACTTTTAAATGGGTCTCTGTGCATAACATTAACATACAAAATATAAAGCAGTTATTCGACAAATACTGAATTGAATTCAACACACATTTTTATACACTAACATGGTGATACCTTAACAGAATACAAATATTGCTTTCCATTGTCGTGAATTGCACTTATTTGTTGTACTATTAATCTATATTTCTATTGGTTTGTGTGTGTATAGATCAGAGTGGATCAAAAAATCTCCATCTGGGCTAAAAGGGTGAGGCCTAGTCTATAAATCTGACAGACAAAAAGATGATTCCAGATAGGAATCTACAGACATGAGACGGATGAACAGAGGCTATTCCCAAGGTGCGTTATTTACTTGAGGCTGAGCTGCAGCAGCTGAGCTTTGTTCATAAAATTACTCAAAATAACCAATTATCCATCTTTGGCACTGTATAGGAACACTCCACAAACCAGAGAGGGTGTCTGTAGTCCTGTCACTGATGGAAACAACTCATGTCACACAGTCTAAATCTAGCATTTCACATCCTTTCCTTTTGCTTCTTACTTTCTGTGTTCTGTCTGATTTGGTATGTGTCTTTATTTGTGTCTGCTTCTACATTTGTCAGTCTGTTTTTATATTTGCAGGTCTGTCAAATAAAAGGCAAGTACTGCATGAGCATTGGCTCGAACAGATGGGAGACTTGGAGCACAAGCATCCAATGGTAATACAGTATATACGACAATTACATGATTTAGGGTGGCGGCTGTAGCTCAGTGGGGTAAGGAGGTCGTCCTGCAACCCCAAGGTTGTCGGTTCGATCCCGGCTCTCCCCATTAGTTGCAAGTCGAAGTGTCCTTGAGCTAGGCACTGAACCCCCAGTTGCTTCCCGGGCACATCACTGCAGCCCACTGCTCCTTAATAACTAAGGATGGGTTAAATGCAGAGAACTAATTTCCCCTTGGGGATTAATAAAGTATATATCTTATCTTATCTTATCTAATACAACTTTCGAGGTGTGGCATACAGTGATTTCTCGATGAATAGAAAAGTTGTACTTGAATGAACCCTCGGGTATAATCATTGTACTACCAGCGCTCTGTTTAATGTTTTTGATTTTACATGTGACTAGCTGAGATAGTAATTCATGTTCAGTTGAAGGATGGCTGGGCACTAGCATGGGGGCGGATCAAACACTTATTAAGATATGCTTGGTCAGGTGTACGGCTGTTTATGTGCCGGTTTCTGAGAGCATGCCAGACAGAATGGGAGGGAATCTGTTTATAAATGCCTTGGCAATCTGTAACCACTAGTATTGTCAATAAAATGAGATAAAGTGATACAGTTGAACGAAAGTTGATTCAGAAATCTAGGAAATTGTGTAAAATATATAGAAATAGTATTTCTATTGAGCTTTTAAATTAAGTATGGAGGAAATATACTACAAAACATAAATGTAACTATAGCATTGTTACAATCCAAACACACATTTGTATTTGTTTTGTATTGTACTTTAATTTGCACTTAAGTGTATAATTAAATCTATAAAGGGCATGGTGTATGTAACTAACATAATAGTGCTATTGAAAGTGTTATTTATTCTTTCTAATTTCTTAAATAATAGTCCACTGAATCAGAATGTTAACACAAACACAACATTCCTTAAAATATTTGAATTAATAATATCAACATTAATAATATATCAGTGACTAAAGGTTCTGTAGACTGGAATAAGGACAAATCTCCAATCCCTTCATTTTATTATGTATTGAATTTTACTCACTTAAGAGAAACACCTTTGGTCTGGAGGTTTGAATTTGATTAGATTTCTTTGCCTCTGTTAGTTTAGATTGTCTCATAATGTAATAACTAGAGCTGAAAGGATTAGTTCTTTGATATAACATTATCGTGTTCTTCCTGACAACGTGTCTTCTAAAGAGCGATGGTAATATTTGGAGGAGCAAAGATATTTTTTTTCAGAATAGTGATTCATGCAAGCAGTACGAAATAGTCTAAAAGGAATTTCTAATGGCAGTGGAATATTTTGAAAGAGACAAAAAAGAAAAATCCTTACAATATACTGAATACATTTTTTGTTGTCATATCCAGCAGAATATCATATAAATTCACAGACTTCACTTCTAGTACTCCCTGTCGTATTGTAAGGTGCGGCATCACATTTTCCAGTCTACATATCAAGCAAATGTGATGGAGAGGGCGCTGGGGGAATTAAGAGAAACAGAGACATACAGCATGTTGAAATTAAGATGAAAATTGGGACGGAAAGCAGAAATGGGTTAGGTGGATTGGACACAGTGTTGATAGAATGCCACTGGGCAACCTTCTAATTAGTTCTGCTAGCCTGAGGTAGTGCATTGCCACTGGCCTTGTAGCATCTAATAGAATGATTGACCGCTCTGGCAAAGAAACTGATGATGGCTATCATAAGCAGTACTTGCATTTAATTACCCTGGGGTTTACAATGAATGATAAATACCCACATGCATACAGATCGATAATTGGCATTCACAGTTTGGAATAATAACCATCAGACCTCCTTGTGAGCTTTTTATGAAAAATTCAGGCATCTAGAAATACAGTATGAAAATGCATGCATTTACATGCAAAATGCCTTGGTAAATAGAATGCAATTCTATAATTCGTGGTTTCACAATATCACAGAAATGGACGTTTTTTGTTCCGTTTGGCATCATGGGCTTGTGAGTGATCATTTCATTCCACTACAGGAAAGAAAACAGGAGTGTGACTATAACTAACTTCCTTTGAGCTGCTCCTTAATTGGCCAGCAAGGGAAATCTGCAATGTTGTGTCAGAGAATGTGTGCAATCCCAAAGAGAGAGTGGTATGGGGAACATAGGGGCCAGCATTGGCAGCATCTTTAAAAATATTCTTTCCGTCACTGGTTTCTCCCTCTTTTCAGCCAATACCACAATTAGATCATTAGAGCAGATAACTCCTTGATCAGAGAGGCCAGCCTTAGTGCCGCTTATCGTTAATGTGAATCACACAAACGTGTGGCAAATGTCAAAATACGTTGCTTTAATTATCCAAATGATGTGAATTCATAACTAGTCACTCCAGACTGTTCCTCTCATGTGATATGGCCTCATTAATTCAGATTATATTCACACCTGTCAGGGTTGTTATCACACATTTTATTTTTATTTTGTGTGTGACAGGTCACACAAATGGACAAGGAATCTCAGAGAGATTAAACATGAAACTGTGCAGGCGTTGAAAACAGCTCCTTTTAATATATTGCTCGAGGTGTTGATTGTTCTTAGCTGGTCACATCAGCTTCTTACAGAACTGGAGCAGCAGAATCAGCAAGTTACAATTTGCTTTCCCAATTCAAAGTGTTTCCGTAGTTGTAATATTACCATCAATGTTCACTGACTATCTGCAATGGCTCTTGGTTTAAATGCTGCTGAAAATGCTGGAAATACACTAATCAGAATATTTATCAATGTGACAATTAATTAAAGTAACATTATGCAACAATTGTACCTTAAAATAACAGCTTGAAAAAAATTGTGCCGCTACAATGACTTTTAATATGGCGATTTGTGCCTCCGCTATTGCCATCGGGGGTCTGTGGGGAAATAACTCCACTATGTAGGATTCTGGGGCCGCCCGATCCGGGGCGGATGTACTTCGACCTGCTTTCTGGCAGTGATTACGCAATGTCATATAGTGCCAGTCCACGCTCGCAGCTACAGTATAAGGGCGAAGCAAGCAAAGTCTCTTGTCATGAATTACACGTTCCAATGTAAATTATGAATATGTAGCTTTTTGGTGTTGTCAACAATATTGTATTCGATCACACGTAGTCCACATTCAAACATTTAGAAAACAACGTATATAGGCTGAAAACGCGATCGGTATTTCATCAAAACTAAATGTTGTCATTCTTTTGGTTATGTTAGCATTCATCTCCGATATCACAATGAATAATACTATGCAGTCATATTTATGTAAAATCTTTGAATATTCTTACCTTATTGGTTGACATCATTTTTTGGTTTCTGACTTCGTCTGGTCATCAATACAAATGTATGCGAGGCTGCATCTATCGTAACTGGGTATTTACGACACTGAAGTAAACGTTAAATACCTCCAAAACTGAAGGGGGCGCTAAAAGGGAAAAACTCCATTATGGGGCTTTAAATCAAATTAAATGTATTTAGGAATACTCCAGCAATCCTTCAACATTTACCTATTTGCAGCCAAACAGTTAGATGAGAGGATCAACATCAACACATGTCGGTGTTTGATACAAATGTAGTTCAAATCTTTGGTCAAATCTAGCACAGAGACTGGGACTTGAAAGGATTGATTAGACTACCTCCTTTGGCCTAGTTTACTCTTAAACCATCTCATTTTCATGTTGTATTTTATGATACCAATTACGGTATGGTTCAGGTCTTCACAGGTCCAAAATGTTGATCCAATCCCAACTGGACCCACCTACCAATCAGACATGCATATTATTTTTTTCAAAAGAGGGACCCAATCCAAAAGGGTCTCGGGCTTGGTCAAATCCGATCCTAATAGACCGGAAGATAACTAAACCTAGGACTGGACTAGGACAACAACAACAACTCGGCTCTGGTATTATAGCCCAGACCAGTCCACCACATCTTCACGCTGCCTGTATATGTAGGCTGTACCAACCATGCTACTTCCAAAAAACACAAATGCCTCAGGGGTCCAAGTTCTTTTTCTCAATTTTACATAATCTCTTAAATTCACTTTTTAAAAGGCACTTGCATTTGATACATATCCATGTGTTATAAATCAACAATCGCAGAACCATCTCAGCTATCTATATAATGAAGCACCATTGTCTTTAGGCACAGTGTAAAGAGGTAATTTGGTCCTAAAGCTAAAAAGTTGAAGTCCGATTTATTAAAATACACAAAACATACCTTTACTCATGTGGATGAACTGTTTTGGTGCTAGAAATTGGTTTACCAAAGCCCTAGGTTCACAAAAGTGGTGGATTATATGAATAATATCGTAAATACATGTAGTGAATGTCTAAAACCATATTTTGTAATATCACTCTACTTTCACCACATGTGAGACAAAAAAATGGGAGTAAGAAATTACTTCATACTACAGATCAAGCACGATGAGATGCATGCAAAAAAGAAATGAACATTACAACCGTTTTGTTTTTCAAACAAAATATGTATTATATATTTTAGTCTGTTTATCGAGAACAGTTTCCTAAACAAGAACAGAATATGTTCTATACATACATTTAAAAAAAAATTTACGAACTGAAAACGGCAGTATTATTCAGATGCATAAGGTGGGTAGGTCCTTGGTGATTTAGTTCATTGGTTAGTTTCACACATAATATTGACGGACACACGATTGCACAAATTCGGAAAACGTCACACAGCATGTCCAAGCTCTGGGCTCAATGTGTGACTCACATACGATCTCATGAGAAGAAAGACACAGAAGTAAAACATCTACTGATTATGGCAACATCCAAATCATATTTCTGTGCCGTTTTACCGCAGAGATATGAATTTAACCGTTGCGTAAACACGGTAGGATGCGCGCATCTACCGACTCCAGAGGCTTTATAAGAAGTCATGGAGGAAGTTTAAAAGAGGAAACTATTATGATAAATGCCTTCAGAAATTGATGTTGCAAAATTGCTTACTCCACCGAGGGCTTTCCACAACCAGCCAGTAAAGGACTACATTTGGCACATTTTAATGCCGTTATTTCAACATTTACACTGATCTTCATTATTGCGTATTTTGATGAGTTTGCTTGGTTATAAAAATGTAGTGAATTATTGTAAAGAAGATATAGGCTTATTTTGCATTTTAGCCCACAGTCTGCAAATAGCTATTCATATTTAAATTCCTGACTGATCAGAACTTTTTTAATGAAGAAACATTATACCTTATGTTTATCAAGACCTCTCTCAATGATAGATAATGTAAATAAGTTGTTCATTTGGTCATTCATTAAAACTATGAACATCCGTTTGTTTTTGTGTGATTTAATGGAAAATGCACCATTTCAGTGGATCTTTTAATGCTGACTCTGCCATCGTCAAGATGCTGCCAACAGCATTTCTTTTGGAGAAGCCTGAGTCTAATGAGGATGTCCTCAGTCATCAGTGAGTTTGCTAATACTTGTCAAACACTGAAAAAGATTCTCCGCTCTCTACTCGACAGGACAGAACCTCACAGCTGAGACAGTTGGGGCGATACTGATGCAGAAAGACGTGTCTTTATCATCATCGTAGCGTTTTCAAGAAGTGGTTGTAAAATGTACATGTACCGCAATTTGTTAATTAAAACTATTTTATGAGAATTTAAAAAATCAAAGCAGCCAGCTGTGAATAAATAAGAATCCTAAATGGCAGTTTGGCCACAGCCGGTGTTACGTTGATATGTTCCCCCTATCGAGATGTGCTACTTAGCATTCTGGACATGCGGACACATGGAAAGCTTGCATTCTTTAATGACGGCACTGAGGCGATGGGGAGGGATTTAAAGAGAGTGATTGTGCCAGCCTCATGTCAATTGAGAAGAAAAAAGCCAATGGGCCTTTTTTATGGGTACGTCAGACAAAAATAAATAAAATAAAGACAGTGGTGTCGGCCCAAAAGGCACATGGGCCCACCGGGAAAGTGCCTACTCTGCCAGATGGCCAGTTCTCCCTTGATTAGACCTGATCCAATGTGCGGTTGACCTGAAAACACCCTGATAGAGCAAGACCACCAACAGAGGCAGCAGCATGATTTGTTAACAATTAACAAGCAGACGCAATGCAAAAAAAGCAGCATAATAGTTATGAAAATTTAATTTGGAGTCAAAGTATAAACTTATTCCCCAACTACTGTTTTCATGATTGAAAGAAAATGTATAGAAGTAATTGAAAATCCAACTTCCTCTTCCTGCACAAACAGTAAACATGCTGTAGGCAGCTGGGCGACAGAAGGTAATCATTTGCAATCCAATGTAATATATTTCATGGCTGATTCAAAGATAGGATTCTTCAAAAGATATTACATTGACTACAGATTTACCGACCTGAGAACTGTGGCTCTAAAACGAGACCCAACATGATTGAGTTTACGATGGACCCAGTCGGACTATGATTCTTCAGAACCAAGTGGACCCAAGAAGAAATGCTTCCCTATCAATAAGCCGTTTCAATAAAAAAGTTACAGTGTGACGTTTTACTTTAATGTAAGTTGGTAAAAGGTTGATATGACCTTGTATTTTCCCCTGCAACATCATTTTAATAAATGTTTGAAATTCACAAGGAAAATACATGCTCACCACACACACAGACAGATGCTCACGCATGGATTTTAATGGCACGTCTCATTGGCACACCACATTACAAATCACTTACAGCGGGTGTGAAGATCAGTGGCCTTCAATTTCCTCATTGAGAGTAATTAAGTCGGGAGTGATGGCTGTAGTCGGTGGGGGAGCTCTGGACCGGATTGTCTACTAGTCTCTCAGTGTGAAGTGTTGATGATTCCATTGGACACAGCATTGGACGAGGAGCTGCTGTGGGAAACACTCTAATCAGCTCTGGCCACACTCCCTAACTTTACTCTCATTAAAGTTGGCAAGTGACATTTAACTACTACACCAGGGACTTCACAATGCAAATAAATGGCAACTTCACTGTTGGAATTATAATGGCCTTCTTATTCTACTTTTAATGACCCAATCTAGTTTTTAAAGTCAACTCCTCTGCAGGTATAGGCTTGCCTGCTCCTACAAGCCTTCTTATTGGCTAATAGGGAGCAAACAATGTCAATTTAACTGCAGAGGGATTCTTAGCGGTGAGGAGAGAGAGAGGCTAAAAGCTCAATAACTTACTTTAACTCCTCCAGTTTTGCCATTTCCAAGCCGTCTTTATGAAGGCCCATTTGGATATGTTCATGCTACATTTAATACAGGGGTCTCTCTAATCCCCAGGCCCGCCTAATGAGGCGATAATGAAAAGTTAATCCACATAGCTCAACTCCACCTAGCCTTTAGCTAATGCTGCTTTTAACTCCAGCTCTCATTAACTTTTAAAACATGAGCCATTAACAGGTTGGTAGATGGGCATCCCAAGCACTCTGCTATCCAACCACTCACTGTGTGTGAACTTTAAAGCACAATTAGGTGAGTGAGAGAAATCTTGGATCACACTGACCACCTAATTTGGATACAGTCTGGATTTTCTGGAGTTCAGCTGTCGGTGTATTGATTCCTCCACAGGATTCTCTTGCTCATGCAGTGGTCAGGTTGTTCATGAAACCTCAGTAGTGATGTCTCTGACAGTCTTCTAATTGTTGTTGAGGATGCACATAGAGGCACAGTTTAACTTCTCTCTGATAATTGTGGTTTCTAAACTAGAGCCATTTTAGTAAGTGAAATGGCAAAATGTTTTTTTAGCTGCAGGATTATTTATATTTTTTTCACAGCTAAACATATTGATTTGTTGTTGCACCCACTCTATTTTCATTAGGAAAATATGAATAATTTAAGAGGATAATTTAAAATAAATCAAAACCAACCCACATCATAAGCTTTCGGGGGGGTATCTAGTTATTTGAAACAGACACATCCACCTCTAATACAGACTGTGACTGTTGTCTCCCTGTCTATGCATGACAACACTAGGGCATAAAACATGTCTGACTGAACCAACGATAAACAGTGATTTGATTACAAACGGTTAATGCAAGGGCAAACAAGAACGTACATTTGCATTCCTGGGGCTTTCTTGACAGCTCTCAACTGATTACCAATTCATCATTTGTGTGCTGTGGTGACGGATCATTCTACAGCACTGTTGCTCTGGAGAATGAGAATGAGGTTAATGAATGTGGATCAGGCTAATTCCTCTGTCCTTGCCAGACCGCAGGCCTATAAAATACCAATATATACAGACCTGCATGGGTGACATGGTTTGTAGCGAAATGGAATTTTTCATAGCCCCCGTGGGACACTGAGTCGAAATAAAAGCACATGCAGCTCTGCTGTCTTTGCAGTAAAAGAGATAATGTCTTTTAGATGTTAAAAGATTTGAAAGGCATCAGTTCCATGAACGTCATGTACGTGTTTCACATTTAACTGCAAGGGAAGTTGCGTAACCTCTAAAAAATATTTATACTGTATGCCGATAGTAATAACTTTAGGCAAGCAAGACAATGAATGTTACAGCATGCCTGCCCTAAACACTCCCAGTTTAATGGGTCCATGCAGTAATGTGAGAATTTATGAGATAAAGCATCTGCATGTGAGTGGTCAGAACAGCTTAAAGGGGAGACCACAGGCGGTTGGTCAAATCTACCAGACTGTTAACACTTTTAAAGTGCCGTTTGAGGTGCTGTCTTCTTTGGACTTTGGCACATCCTGTGCCTTCGCATGACTTAAAACGAATCACATTGCCTGGCCTCTGAACACTAACACAGTGTCTCTCACTCTCCTCAAATTCTTACAACATAGTCTAGGCAGGTATGGCAAATACTGGCTACAATCTGTAGAAATATTAATGGTTCATGATGTCAAAACACAGCTTAACATTCTGATATCTCCAGGGTGCTGAAACACAGAAGTTGAGGTTCCTCCCACCCCCAAAGAGGTATCTTCCTCTCTCTCCTTGGGGGGCTGCCAGTTATCTGTTGTCACACTCGCAACTACAGTATTCCAGTTCCTATTACAGAGTAGACACCCATCTGCATGGGGAGAGATAGTATTTGATGCATTCCCTTATGATTTAAGACAGATTCTGTAACTAATTTATGGGCTTGCTTTGTAATTGCACAGGCACGCTTGGGCATACAAAATCCACCAATGAGTAATGGCCGGTGTGCAGTGCCACGATGCTAGTGCCAGACAGTCAATTTTACATAGTTAGAAATCAATTTATGGATCTTTACTTTGACTGTGTATATGGCGATGACTCCTGTGCCTGGAGGATCATTTTATTCTCAGTATATCACGTTTTTTAATGAGAACAAAATATAAATTCCGGCACATGTATTTTTAAAGAGCAAGTTTTCATTTTAATTGTCTGGGCTCTACAGTTACACTTTATATTAAGTTGTTAATTACAGTGATTAATTGGAATACTTAATTGTAACCATTATTCATTGAGTCAAAACGTATCTCTTGTCAAACAGACACTGATGTATTGTGCGACGGAGTGATGATTACAGGCTTGTGACTTTTTTATATCACCAATTAATATTTTACTTAAATTGTTTTTTATTTTGTAAATAGATAACCCTAAAATAGCAATGATACAAAAGGCAAATATTAGTTTCTTAAACTACAGAAACTTCTTTTATTTAATATAACAGATTGCAGTGATACACTCCATTCTAATAATAATTGAAGATTTCCCTTACACTTTGCTCAAATTCTACAGGGAAAGAGCAACCAGTTGGCCTATGAATCAAGTTCTGCTGAATCTCAATTTCACACTTATGAAATTAGCAAAGTCTAGAGAGATGAAAGAGACATGATTCAGCAGAATCTAGCTTTGACGAATGGGAGAGGGGTTGGATGTGGACCAAAAGCGTGACAGCAGCTTGCAATATTTGAACTAAATCATAGAGCAGTATAATGTAACAATATAAAGATCACCAGGTAACATATGGACACCCCAAGGCTCTATGAAGATAACACAGTGTTGGCAGAATGGCAAATACATCGGGTGGAATATACAAACCATCAAGGACTCAAAGAAGATGTTAATGAGAAGTAAAAGCGACATTACACTATTTTCTGAAGTCATTTGCCACCAGCCCACGGTTGGGCTCATTTTTTTAAACCAGTGGAGACCCCAGTAGCTCACTAATTACACAATACTTAAATGCTAAACTAGTTAGAGAAAGTTAGCTGAACCAATTGATCCCTTATCTATTAATAGCAATTTGCTGACCATCCTGCATCATTGATTTGAATAAGAATCGACATTCTGCCCCTATTTTATTTCAAATTCTCTATTCTTTTTTTATCGAAAGAAAAGGAGAGGGGAAGCAATTTATCTTTGTAGAGTTGCCTCCAAACAACAGGCACATCTTCAGTTGTCTATCTTGGAGGTTACAGACATTTTCCAACCGGCTGTCAGTGCAGTGACCAAAGTGCTGCTGAGTAAACAAGCCTTATTGGAGAGGCATGATCTCTATGGTTAGTGTGGAGGCCGAGGGGAAGGAATTACCAAAGGGCTAATAGAACGGAGTTTGCCTCACACTCCATGATTAATTAATTATCATTTTCTGCTTGATGGCTCTCTGAGGGCCATGGTGCTTTGCTGCTGATGCTCTGTCAGCATTTGAGGCTTATTACTGTGCCAACCCATGTAAACCATACAGTACACTCTCTCGGATACTTAAAATTACAGATTCATAATTTCCTAGTGAAAATGTAATTGGTACATTGATTACACTCTATATTAAAATGTATCATAGAACATATGCAATTACAGCAACCGTGGACATGCTATGGTGAGCTATGTTTTTGATAGGAGTAGTTATGTCCTTGAGTTTGATGGTTTCTTCTTTCTATTTAAGGATATCATAATTTATTGTTCATGTCTTTAAAGTGTCCCTCCCAAGGCAGCGCTAAATAGTATTCCCATAACTGGGGTTTGAGAAGAGCAATTCATTTAGTGAAAAATGATTTAAAGTTAGAACAGATAACACAGCGACTGGGACTTAACTTTCAAAACTGTAATTAGGAAAAGAAGATATAAAGCCAATAGAGACTAAAATGTTAGATGCACTTCTGTCATCTTTGCAACGGACAACTTAGGCCCAGTAGTCGGAGCACATTTGGGTTTGAATAAATAATTACTCAACATGTTGTTGATTTTTCCAATAAACAGACTCGTCATAGCAACTGTTAATCGTTTGATATTTCCAAAATAAATATCTGATACATGACGTGGTGATTTGGATAATCAAAACTGTTCATGGTTGTAATGCGAAATTTGCCTGCACACATTTATATAGTTACAGAGATGTGGAATAAAGCCCTCATTGAGCCCTTTGAATATCCAACAAACAAGATGAAATATTGGAAAACTTTCTACCAACCAGATTGAAAGCTGTGCATGCATTTGTTCACACATCCCCTTTGGGGGCACTTTGGCACATAAAAGCTATTCTTCTAACAACCTAATTTGGGTCATTTTACTGGACCAGTCATCTAAACAAGCTAACAGGCCCACAGAGGTCTGGACTGGACAGCTTCACTGTTGCACAAGGCATAAAACCTTCCTCTAACTGAATAGCAGAGTCCTGCCTCTCATTCACAAGTCTCATTGTTGTTACAGCTTCTATTTGTTTTTGACTGCACACTAATCTTGTATGTTCTTGATGAGATGGAGAGCGTTTATATTATTTAATAAGAATTAAATTTGAGCCAAAGCTGTAATAATATTACAAGTTGTTTAATAACATGTAGCAGCAGCCATAGGGAATTAGAAACAATGGTAAACACATTTGCTCAACAATTCCTAATACTTGGAGTGGACTTTGGATGACTAAAGTTTCATGACATCTTCACAAACCAAATCAATGCTATATAAGTAATAATAACTAGATCGGTATTTATATAGCACCTATAAAAACAGAGTTTACAAAGCGCTTTGTCAAACAAAGCAGCAAAAGCAAGGCAATAAAACAGAAAGTTCAACAGTGAGGCCTAACAAACTAGGTTAAGAACTGAACCTTGATAAAACGGTTAAATAGATGAAGCGATAAAACCAATAGCCACAATAAAATACAACTAAGACATAAATAATCTATCCACCAGCTACGCTGGAAGTAGAAGAGAAATAAATTAGCAGGCCGGACCAAGACAAGGAGCAATGAAGGTACTGGTGCATATTTGTAAAAGTGCAAGTTGCAAATACATTTGTTGCATTAACTGGACATATGTAGCGCGGAACTCTCACACTAGAGCTTTCGACTGCAGGTCAAAGCTGGATCAGGGTCTGTCCACGGTGGCCTGGTTGCTGCTGGAGACCTTTCTAGAGACTAAGCAGGAAGAATTTGTGGTGAACTTGCATGATTTCATCCCATTCCCTGCAGAATCTTTCCCAGTGTCAATGACGTCAAGGGTTAAGAATAACTATATAGAAATAGCGAATAGTTTTGCTGATGGTCTTGTTTAATTTTTTTTAATTTTCTCGGTCATACAGAGACATAAGTATGAAACTGAGACGGTTTCGTAACTAGTACATGAAAAGTACTTTACTTTAAACATTAGACGGCACTGCAAAAAGCATGATCAGATAAGGTAAAGGTAAACACTGGAGTGGTGCTTCCACTTTAAAGAGCCAAGGCAGCAGGTGAGGCTGTTCTAATTGACTGCTGAATTTAAAAAATGCTATAATGAGTGCAAGATAATCACCTGCTGACATAAGCAAAGAGTAAGAGGGTGAAAATGCAGTTAGGTTGTATTAAGAACTCCACTCTCATAGGATATGAAGCATATGAAGAGGTAGGCATTTTGCACTGCTGGAGGACTATTGAAGCAGCATGGTTTACAGTGTCAGATGAGTTTTATATCGTGCTATACACTTGCATAAATAGCAATTTCTCAACACTGTCCAATCTCACTTTGACTCTCAAGGACAAAACGACTAAACCAATCAACAGTATTTCTCGTTGTAAAATAAAGTACAAAGACAATCAAATATACATTGTACTACTTTCATGAATGTCTATGCTTCTCCATTGTTATTAGTCCATTCAGGCACGAGGCAACAATATGCAGAATACTTGTAGTAATAGTATTAACAGAGGTGCTGCATATCTCCCATCATTATCATTTTTAGTGTTGGATAATACTTGAAAAAGAAATTATAATAATAATCAAAAATAAAATAAACATTTCAGACAGTCACAGAGCAACCCTTGGGCCAGCAACATAACTGATTCAAAATTTCAGAAAAGAATACCATTTCAAACCCTTAATTTTCACATGCTGAACTTCAGCATAGATAAGTGATTATTGACTGTGTGGGTGTACTATTCAGCAAAAAACTAATTGATGTCAATTAGCCATTAATACAAATGTCTTGCCCTTTTCAGTAAATGTCTGATTTGACTCAGCAGTTAATATACAGGAACTTTATGCTTGCGCACAGGGAGGGTGTTGAGGACAGTGGCTTGTTCTGAATGAAATTAACAGCAAGCTAATGGCTGAGCTGGAGGAATGCCACTCAAGAAGTTTGAAACTGCTTTCTCTGAGTCAATCTGCTCCAATAGATAAGCCAAATATAACAGCTTGTTAATAATGTCATACAAAAGCAGAGGCTATAGGCTCCTTCACAGATATAGTCCCTGAAATGTTCGGGAACATTTCCTGCATTGGGCGATGTGTGCATGGGAGCATGACATGCTATTCAGGGCAATGTGCAGGCCTGCCACATGTTTGTGAATAAAAGCAGTAGCAATGGAGAGACATGCATGTAAAGGGTCACGTTCATCTGACGAAAGACACACAGGTGAAGGGAGCGAACCAATCACATAAATCTGAGTCTACGACTTCTTTACGGTTTAGCATTCCCACCAATCCTTTTACAGCATTAAACAAGCATTTAAAC
Source organism: Pseudoliparis swirei (assembly GCF_029220125.1). Taxonomy (NCBI): domain Eukaryota; kingdom Metazoa; phylum Chordata; class Actinopteri; order Perciformes; family Liparidae; genus Pseudoliparis; species Pseudoliparis swirei. Next base: position 19,967,561 of record NC_079406.1, on the reverse strand, counting down.
AATATGTTATACATATAGAATAAAACTCATACATACATGTTGCATGTTTCTGAAACTAATAAGAGACATCTTCCGCCTAGACACATACATACACATCCAATCTTGCCCTAGTGTTGCATTACGGCCATCTGCTGAACCTTCCCTTGCCCACTATCCTCCGGCATTGTCATAGCATGTGGGAAGAGGTCCAAAATGTAAATGTTCCTGAATAAAGTGCATATTTTTAAATCACCAGCAATGATCAAATTTACCAGGATTTATGTGTGAAAGAGGCTTATTGTAAAAATGGTTGCGTTGTTGCATTGAGAGTGTTGTGTTTCAAATAGCTCGTCAAAAGCTTGTCATTTGTTGCTCTCACAGAGTAAAAATGCCATTCACATGCTGGATAACACTGTATGGAGGACAGGTGGCAGCTGGGCCCATAAAAAGCTGCACAGTGACGTGGAACAATGATGAAAAAGAGTCATTGACCATTGGGGAGTGCCATGAAATGGCTACCATGTCATTGCACAAAGCAACTTGTCCATTCAGCCTTTATGACACCTGGAAGTCTTCACTCAAACACAAGCTTGACTCAAGTAACACCACTTTATAACGGTACTGAAATATTGAACATTCTGCAAGTTATATGTGGCAGCGGGGGGTGTTTAGGCTCAGCTGCAGAGTTGGTGGAGCTGGGTGTGGTTCAGCTGGTGGCTGATGGGCAATCAGCCAAGCTGAGGCCAATTATACACCGTTCCCGGAACCAATCGGTGTGTGTGTGTGTATCTGTCCCCATAAAAGAGCAGTAGGGACTGAGGAGCGAGAGAGTGGGGAGCAGAGGCACAGTCTGCTGGAATAAAGAATCTTACCAAATACATCCTCTGTAAATGCTCATTCTTTGGTGCTCGGGGGAGATACCTACCTGGGACAGCCACGAACCTGTTACATTATATAATTCAATTCAGTTTATTTTGTATAGCCCAATATCACAGAGGGCTTTACAAATCTGTACACATACGACTCTTTTTCCTGAGAAAGCTTCGATCCTTCAACGTGTGCAGCAAGATGCTGGAGTTATTCTACCAGTCGGTTGTCGCCAGTGTACTGCACTTTGCCATTGTCTGCTGGGGGAGCAGCATCGGAGCCGGTGACACCAGCCGTCTTAACAAACTGGTTAGGAAGGCTGGCTCCATCATCGGCTGCCAGCTGGAGCACCTGGAACAGGTGGTGGAGAGGAGGACGTTGAAGAAACTTGTGTCCATATTGGACAACCCGGACCACCCTCTCCACCACCTCCTACAGGGACAGAGGAGTACTTTCTCCAGACGTCTCCTCACGCTCCGCTGCCACAAGGACAGATACAGGAGAACATTCCTGCCGACGGCTATGAGGCTCTATAACAAATCACCTCTTGCCAGATCATAGTGCAATCACTGAATACTTACACTATGTTGATCTGCACTTCACACATCTCATTTGTTTGCACTACACACACACACACATTTCATTTCATTTGCTCTGCACTCATACACACACTTTGCTTTTTGCACTCTGTCTATATTTAATATTTTTGTATTTGATTTGTCAGTGTTGTTGTGTGTTGTGTATGCATGTGTGTTGTATATTTACATATATATTTTGTTTTGTATTTTACTTTTATCTTACTTGTATACTTCTATATCTTTCATCCCTGTTTCTTATATTTTGCGTTTTGTTTTTTATTCTTGTGTGTTGCTGCTACTGTCACGACAAATTTCCCCTTGGGGATTAATAAAGTATATATCTATCTATCTATCTATCCCTGTCCCAGGACCTCACATCGGATCAGGAAAAACTCCAAAAAGATTTCAAAAATCCTTTTAAGGGGGAAAAAAGTGAAGAAACCGTCAGGAGAGCAACAGAGGAGGATCTCTCTCCAGAATGGACGGAAGCAATATATGTCATGTGACCAGAAGGAAATATTACAGAGTCTATAGTATAAACACATTCAATGAGTATTACAGATTGTATGAATAGTTGGTAGTAGGCATGGTCCACGATCCAGACCTCCACAATCCACCAGGCAGACGGAGGCATAGAAGAGGAGCGGGGGGGGGGGGGGGCATGGCATCAGACCCAGCCAGGTCCAATGGATCCTATGAGACGTGAAGTCACAAGGACTCCGGGAGGAAGCAAAGTTAATAATGTGCAATGGAGAGATGAAAATTCATCCATAAAAAGAGAGAGAAGAGGAGATAGGTGCTCAGTGCATCCTAAAATGTCCTACAGCAGCATATCTAGGGCCTGCACCAGGGCAAACCTGATTCAGCCCTAACTATAAGCACTATTAAAGAGTAAAGTCTAAAGTCTACTCTTCAATGAGGTGACTGCGTCTGCCTCCTGGACTGAAGGTGGAAGCTGGTTCCATACAAGAGGAGCTTGATAACTGAAGGCTCTGGCTCCCATCCTACTTTTTAAGACTCAAGTAACTACAAATAGTCCCACATTTAGTGAACGCAGCTCTCTAGTCGGGCAATATGGTACTAAAAGCTCTTTAAGATATGATGGAGCATCACCAATCAAGGCTTTGTATCCTAAAATTCTGTGATTTCTAATAATCACGCAATATGCAACATAATAACCCAGTTTCTTTAAAAACTATTTCAGCTTTCACACCTAATATTTATTATTGTTACATACGGTCATGTTTGGGATGGTTGCCATCGACACATGGCAATGTGCCAATTTGAATAAAAGGTCAAGATTTTGAATGAATAAATTCCCACCTCCATTATCTCCATGCTGCAAGCTGTATGGAAGGTAACTCTGCATCGTATATCTTTTATTTTCCAATAGCAATGCATTTTGCAAGATGTCAACATATGTGTTTGGAATAAATGTGCAGCATGTATTCCTGGTGGATTAGTCTCGATTTAGAGGATTAACCTTATTGTGCACGTAATTAAACACAAGCATATTTTATTTGAAGCAATAAGCTGTTAGCACCTGCAAAATGATTAGGAACTCAACAACCATTCGGAAATAATTCAGTTTTTTTGACAGCACAGGAGAAGTTAGATGACTTTAGGGCCAACTTAAGTGCAAAGTGCTTGTCCAGTTGGATGCTATAAAGTGGTAGAACTGGCAGAAAGCACAATCTGAACGCTGAACCTAAACCCCACAGGGCTTGGCTCATGTCAACCAGTGAACTGTTTACACCCACAAAAGTTGAGAAGCTTGTATTGTCCTCCTAGCCCTATCAGGGACAAAGCAAACAACAAGTTGACAGCAAGCAAAATCATGTCAACGCACATCTACTCCACCGAGCAAAAGGGATGTGCTCTGCTGTTTCAATAATGATATCTAAACACTATAATGAAAACAATTATATTTTTGTCAATGTTAAGTTATTATGTGTGCACTAATAGAAGTGATAGTCGGAAGAAAAGACCAAGGGCACAGATCCTCATCCATCCTCATTACTAATACTCTTTCTGTAGAAACGGAGGTATGATGAAGGCCTATCTTCAGGGAAAATACTGTTTCACATCAATGCATCAGTAACTCCAAATTGCAAGTGAATTGGTCATATCCCCTTTGGTAGACTCCTTAGAGGGTGAATAACTCCAAATCACATGAGTCATTCTGACTTTAGGACAAATTCACTGTCATAAGCCACGTATCACATTTTTCTCCAGTTTCGTCATTTGTGTTTTATTATTGCATTATTTTTGTGAAACTGCTGTGATTTATCTCCTTTTCTCGAATTTTTCCCAAGCAATATATAATCACTAATAATCAATGTATCTATCACATGCCATTCAGTGTTCAGCCATGAAACTATCACAAATTTAGTAGAATAAATGCAAGCTGGGTTTAAACTTATATGATCCCTGCATTATGTTTCCAGTTAACAATGAATGTTTGACATACTGTTGGTTATTTTTTCATAGAGTTACACCTCTTTCAGTTGCTCACTTTTTCCCCAGGTCCTGAGTTTGACACTCATTTTTAATTGCCATCCAAAAATTGGGGGACATTTGAGTTCTTGTTTTATTGTTATCATTTAATGTTTTTTAAGTGTAATGAAATTTTACCAACTAAGACCGAGCCCTTCCACTCTGGCCAGTTTCTCAGATTTAAACTCTTCATTGCAACAAGCTATCTAACACCCTCAGACTTTAAACACAAACAGCCTTTTCAGGCTGTAAGGTTCCTCTGCTAAACATCGGACACACTTGCATTTGAGCTCCTGGTTGGTTTGCTGCAGCAACTGGGTGGGATTCAGGTCAGGTTTTCAGACCAAACGCAAATAACTTGTGCTTAGAAATCAAGTAAAAATGAAAAGTTCACATCATCTATCGCTAATAAAGACTTAATCCAAAACATTCATATTTCACAGAGCGTTTTTTCTTCTTCTCTGTATCCGTTTTAACTTCTGATGCCAATAAAAACAAGCCAATCAATAAAATAATGAAGACATGGAATATGGAATACAACCCTGACTTCAATGTGTAGAGTGTGGGTTTATTTTATTTTTTTTAAAAATGAAACTTTTGGGAAGACCTTTCATTTTCTGGGAAATTTGTGAATATTCGTGTCGGCCTTGGTAGATGAATATTTTCCAATCGTTTTTTTTTCTTTCAGTGTGAAAAGTCCTTGGATCAGGCGTGATCACTGGTGAACTGCAACACAAAAGAACTACATAAAGTAGCGTAGGACATACTGGCATGAATAAGTAATTCTCTGGCCAAAGCATCAAAGGAAATCTACCATTTGTATACTCCATAAAACAAGCATGTCACGCTGGGGAGTGGAGGGTGCAAGGGAAGGATCCAAACACTGAGTAAACAGGCAAAGCCTATTTTTACTACAACAACTAATATCCAAATCTTTTGGTTTGTTTTCTCACGACAAAGCTCTTCTTTCAGTCCTTATGGGAGGAAATAGTCAACATGCCTGATTACTTTCTCTTCTTGCTCTTCCTAAGTAGAGTTTTAAATAGCTGACGTGATTACAAATAAAAAAAATTATCAAATCTTGCTCATCACTTTTTCACACAGTCATGTTTACCAGTACATTCTTGGGTGATTTGAAACTGGGCTTCCAAAATTATATGAAATCAGCATCCCAAATGCAAATATATGCATGAAGAATTATCAAACAAAAACTCAGTTAGATGTTTGACACCACTTCGCAAAAAGTAAAGGTGATAAGATCAGTGGTAGTTAGGAAAGGGAGAAATATCACTATGTAATGCACTATGTAATACAAGACTAACACTATACTGCAGCTTCAAAGAATCCTGGTTTGAATCAAATCTCCAAGACTCAGTTTCAACACAAACCGAACATTATGAGCTTTACAAAAAGTAAAGCTTATTTCAGGCATTAGAAAACATTACAATATACTCAGGATTCTTTTATTCATCCGTCCCCAGACTACGACTCTGGCGAGAGGTTCAGTTGCAAAAGAAAATCGGCTTTATATTAAGCTTAGGTTCATGGTTAAGATTTTTCCATAATTCCATTTACAGCTGATAAAAATGTTTCTTTAATTTTAAATAAATTGCTAAATTTAAAGAGCAATTAAACAATTAACCCAATTGAGCTTAAACACACCCTCATCAGAAAATCCAAAGATGCATTCGAACTTCAACAGAAATACAAATCTTGTTTTAAAGACAACTATTAAGGGAAGCAGGATTAATAGATATTGTAATTAAGTGACTGCACTAATGTATTTTCAAAAAGAAAAGTGCTTTAGTTTTGAAAAACAAAGTTGAAGTTCCCTTAACGTCATCTAAACCACAACCAGAATAATTTAGCTGCACTAAACTAATTCTAGAAATTGAAAACTGTCTGATACAAAGATCAGTTTGTGTTATTCTCTCACCATTCTTTGATGGTAGAGGACCGCAACATTTTCATTCTGTCGAATTTTTTGCTTATCTAGACAAATTGTACATGACTGTGCTGAGAGATGCACAAGGGATCGGTCAACATATGTGTTAACAATATAAGGTATTCTCATTCATGTCAGGTCTGTGTGTAATTGCAATATTTTTTGTGATCTGACTTTAACACTTCATTTTCAACAATGACAGTATAGTAATTGCTTTGAGAAGTCATGGTTGAGCTATACAATGATATCAAAATACCACTACCCTCCCCACCCACTCCCTCTACTCAGCATCCCGTCTATCTACAATGAAGTGCTATTACTGACGTCTTTCATTCAGTCAACCGTGAGCCCTATTTGGAATTGCTCGAGCACTGTCAGACCCACTGCAGTTTTCAGCATGAGTCCAGAAGAACGCAGTCTTCAGCTTTGTGTAATCAAAGAGACGCATATTGAGTGTGGTTAGGTGTGCATCAATTTCCACACATCAGATTTGTTCATGTTTGATTTGGTGCATATGGAGCTATTTTTATAATCTGGGTATTTGGGATTTTTCTAACGAGTAGAAACTCCTTAGTTCCCGATTTTCTCAATTGTACGGATATTTAGCTTTTTCAGTTTTTTCTCAATGTGACATTGAGTGGAGAATATTACGGTTTTACAGACAATTTGAAGACTGCCGTATGTCTCCCAACATCCTGAAATTGTTATCATATAATTTAGTGAATCATCCAAATACTACGCATTGACTATAATGTATAACATAATAATTAAAAATTAACTTAAACTTGATAGCGTTCACATTTTATAAAATATCACTATGGGGAACGGTCCCTGTTTTCACTAAAGGGCTGGCAGTGGCAAATGTAATTAGATGGGGAGAATTCCACCAGGTGTTTATTGGCTGCTTGCAAGGTCAGCACAGCCATGTTTAGGATGCCATTCAGGCGTGAAGAGGAGGAGCCCGGCCTGGTTGACTGGTGGTATGAGCATCGTCGTCCCCTCAGGTGACTCACATGAGATCCACCCGCACCCCTCTCTATTGTTGTAAAACTTGACAGCAAATCAAAGGGGAGCGTTGTCTGTATAAACACATTATCAGTGAGCTGTTGTGGGTTATTGAGAGAAGCCGCTTTCCTGCCTTCCCCTACGTTCTCGTCGTGATATATAGACAAGTCCATGAGATCACAGCTGCATCTTGGCATATACGACCAACCAGACTGATTAACCTTGAAGACCTTGGGTTCAGTGTAGCAAGGGAGCGGGAAGAAAACCAGTGTCAAAACGTAAATGAAACAGACCTGTTGGAGGAGCCGGAAGAGGGCCAGGCCTCCAAGATGGGAAGGGCGGGGAATCTAAAGTGAATCTTTAAGCAGTTTGTTTGTTACTGCTTTGTGCAGGCAGATACTCTAGAGAGAGGCTTCCCATCTGTCCTGCTCTCACCTTGGCCAGTGTCTGCCAGCTTGGTCCGCTTGTCACATTTGAGTCGTTGCTATGGGACTAGTCCACTGAGGCCCTGTCATAGACCACAGAGAGCAAGGCCCTATCATCAATCACACAGATGAGCAACATACACCACAGGAACCTCTCTCTCCAATGATAGCCAGAGATCTAAATTCAATTGACATAGATTTGTATGCAGAGTATAGCTGGAATCACTTCCCAAACAGGCCACTTGATTGCTCATTAGTGGCTGCCACATTGATAGAAGGCTTTTTGGCTGAACTTCAGATAAAACATACACTTAATAATAATGAACCTACATGTAATATGCTATTCCATAACATTTACAAATTATCCATCAGTAACAACTTAATGTCTTGTATAAATAGCTAGACTTGATTTGAAGTGTAAACCTGTTACGACCTCAGACACTTAGGAAGTAGGACCCAATTGCACGACCCGGGAGACAGAGATAAAGTATTTGTAAGTACTTTATTTTTCGGTTCTGCAGTGAACAAAATGAAAGCGCTCACGTAGTGAGGGATCAAAAACTTTTCAAGAGCATAACATAACCCGACCTGATCATGGCAAAAGACCAGACGAACTGACAAGGAACACTGGGAGACAGGGGAATTTAAGCACATGGTAACAAGACACAGGTGGGACCAATCAGGGGCGGGGCTGACACTGATGAGCATAGGAGACAGGTGTGATGACAGGTGAAAACAATCAGGAAGCCTGGAATGAGAGAAAGCGAACATAAATGACATGAACCTCTCTAGCATATCTGTCGGTGCACAACAGTACCCCCCCCTCTAGGGCCAACTCCTGATGGCCCAGGCTGATTGTGAAAGTCGTGGATAAGAGTCTTGTCTACGATAAATGAAGCAGCTATCCAGCTTCTAGCCTCAGGACCGTAACCCTTCCACTCTACCAGGAATTGCGTGCCCTCCCCTATTACGGACCTCCAGTAGCTTACGGACCTTGTAAACGCCACCCCTTCAAAGAACTTGGGCGGTGGAGGGGCTTGAGGCGGGAACAAGTGTGCTCTCACACACCGGCTTGATCTTACTAACGTGAAACGTTGGGTGCACTCTCAAGGTCCTGGGAGTTGCAAGCGACGACGCCGGGTTGATGACTCTGGACACTGGAAACGGACCCACAAATCTCGGAGCCAGTTTCTTTGAGGCGACATGGAGTGGTAAGTCTTTGGTAGAGAGCCAAACCTTTGGCCTGGACTGTAGGAGGGAGCGACCCTGCGATGAACGTCCGCAAAGCCTTCATCCGAGCTGAACTGGAGAAGAGACTGGCAGCACCAGCCCAAACTCTGCGACAACGCCTGATCATGGCATGTGCCGATGGAACCCTCACCTCTTCCTCGTTGTTAGGAAAAGTGGAGGCTGGAAACCATTGACACAATGGAATGGAGAGAGACCTGTGGCCGCCGAGGAAGGGTATTGTGGGCAACCTCGACCCATGTGAGGTGGTCACCCAGGTGGTCTGGTTCCGGGAGACGAGACAACGAGCGTAGTCTCTAGTTCTTGGTTCAGACGCCCGACTGTCCATTTGACTGAGGGTGATATCCTGATGACAGGCTGACGGTGGCACCTATGAGTCGACAAAACTCTTTCCAGAAGGCGGAAATGAATTGTGGACCCTGTCAGAAACAATGTCATTAGGGAATCCATGGATCCTGAACACGTGATTCATCATGACCTCTGCGGTGACTTTGGCAGAGGGAAGCTTGGTCAATGGGATGAAGTGAGCCATCTTTGAAAATCGATCAACCACTGTTAGAACCGTAGTCTTGCCTCTGGATGAGGGAAATCCTGTCACAAAATCCATCGAAATGTGTGACCAAGGACGATGGGGAATCGGCAGCGGCTGGAGCAAGCCCATCTTAACTTGAGATGAGGTCTTATTACACGCACACACCGGACAAGCCGCTACATACTCGGCCACATTTTTCTTCATGGATGGCCACCAGAAACGTTGTTGAATCCTGAACATTGTTCTTGCTACTCCCGGATGGCACGAAAGCACAGATGAGTGAGCCCAGTGGATGACCTTGGAGTGAAGAGCCTCAGGAACAAACAGCAGATTGTTGGGACACTCGCTAGGCGCTGGATTCATGACATTTGCCTCTTTAACGACTGACTCCTCTTGCCAGGAAAAGGCCCGATCACCCGGTTAAGTGGAAGGATGGTCTTGGGCTCTACCGCAAGTGGTTCGGGATCGTAAAGACGAGACAAAGCATCGGGTTTTTGATTCTGAGACCCGGGACGAAAAGAGAGTGTGAAGTTGAATCTACTAAAGAAAAGTGTCCACCTGGCCTGACGGGAGTTGAGACGCTTAGCCTTTCTTATATATTCTAGATTCTTGTGATCTGTCCAGACTAAAGACGGTTGCTCTGCACCCTCTAGCCAGTGTCTCCATTCCTCGAGGGCAGCTTTTACAGCTAACAATTCCTTGTTTCCCACGCCATAATTCCGCTCTGCCGTTGTCAACTTCCGCGACAGGTAAGCACATGGATGCATCTTGTTGTCTTCTGCAGAACGTTGAGACAGTACTCCTCCAATTCCCTCATTGGAAGCATCCACCTCGACCATAAACTGGCGCTGGGGATCTGGAATGGTGAGTATGGGAGCTGATGTGAATCTATCTCTGAGAAGTTTGAAAGCAAGATCCGCCTGGGGGTCCACTTGAAGGAACCTTAGGAGAAGTCAGAACATGCAGAGGAGCAGCAACAGAACTGAAATTCCTAATAAACTTCCTATAGAAGTTAGCAAATCCTAGGAACTGCTGAACCTTTTTCCTGGAGTCTGGTGTGGGCCACTGGGATACTGCACTGACTTTCGCAGGATCCATTTGGATATGATTAGGTGAGACTATGTATCCTAAGAAAGACACCTCTTCTGTGTGGAACTCGCACTTCTCTGCCTTGACATATAGCTGATTATCCAGTAGTTTCTGCAAAACTTGGCGGACATGGTTAACGTGAGATTTAGCGTCTGGGGAGAAAATCAGTATGTCATCCAGATACACAAACACTGAAATATTCAAGAATTCCCGCAAAACCTCATTCACAAAAGCTTGAAAAACAGCCGGTGCATTGCACAGTCCAAAAGGCATTACCAAGTACTCATAGTGACCATTCTGAGTGTTGAATCCAGTCTTCCACTCATCCCCTTGTTTTATTCTAACCAAGTGATATGCATTTCTTAAATCCAACTTGGTGAATATCTTGGCCGTTTGAAGCAGTTCAAAAGCAGATGACATGAGTGGCAGAGGATAGCGGTTCGTAATGTCATTTAGTGGACTGTAGTCTATGCAAGGTCTCAGAGACCCGTCTTTCTTTTCCACAAAAAAAAATCCCGCTCCGGCTGGAGACGATGAAGGACGGATAATCCCTGATTTGAGTGAAGAGGAGATGTATTCATCCATTGCTGTTCTCTCAGGTCTCGAAATCGAGTAAAGTCTCCCCTTGGGAATGGGGGCTCCCGGTACGAGATCAATGGGACAGTCAAAATCTCGGTGAGGAGGTAGCGACAAGGCTTTAGACTTGTTAAAAGCTTCTTTAAATCATGGTAACAGGAAGGTACCTTCTGTAGATCAGGATAGTCAGGGTGATCTATAATGATCCTACTAGAGTCTGTTGGTGCATTAACAGGTTGCAAAGTTTACACCTGCCCTTACAATCCTCTCCCCATTCCTTAACTTTCCTGAAGGCCAGTCTATGTGAGGATTGTGGATCTTCAGCCAAGGAAACCCCAAAATAATCGGGTACTGATTCGACTCAAAATATGAAATTGCATGCTCGGTATGGTCCTTATTTATAGTAATCCGTATGGGCTCAGTGCAATGGGTAACTGTGAACAACAAGCGGCCGCCTAAGGCACCGGCACTAACAGGATGAGATGGCGGGACCGTTTTTATCTTTAGCTGTTTGACTAGGCCCCAGTCTATAAGGCTTTCGTCAGCCCCTGAGTCTATTAACACACCCTGGTCAATGGTCTGATTGTTAATACAAATGTCTACCTGAGTAACAGGTCGAGGAAGGAAGACTGCGGAAACTTGCTCACCAGCGCCTCCTTTGACTGGTGAGCACGATCTTTCCCGGCACGGCGAGTTGATGACCCGCTGGCCGCAGTAGAAACAGCAACCTCCCGAGACGGCGCTGCCTCTCCTCCAGAGAAAGCCTGGTTCTTCCAAGCTGCATGGGTTCACCGGAGTCATTCGGAAGTGTAGTCCTCTGATGGTCCGGTAACATGTGCTGAAATCCTCCGCTGGCGGCGCGACCCTCCGAGGCGAATTCTGGAAGCTGGGAATAACATCCCGGTAGCGACGACGCCCCCTCTCTTTCCCGAAGACGGTTATCGATCCGGATGGCCACAGCGATGAGGGATTCCAGATCCCGGGTGTCTCCAGTGGAGCCAGCTGGTCCTTTATCGGTTCCGAAAGTCCTGTCATGAAGGCGCCACGAAGAGCCGGAACATTCCATCCGCTGTCCGATGCTGCTGTACGAAACTCGATGGCATAATCAACCACCTGACGGTTGAGCTGACGATTTGAAACAGTCTTCTGCTGGCCTCCGTAGCAGGCGATGAGTGGTCAAAAATGCGCCTCATAGTCTCTATGAAATCCGCCAATGAGTAACATAGTTCGGTGTCTCTAGACCATTCTGCAGTAGCCCAGGCTGCAGCTCTTCCCGTTAAATGAGACACAATAAACGCCACTTTACCATGCTCAGATAAAAAGCTGCTGGGTTGTGTTGAAAATGCAGATCACACTGTACCAGAAAGGCTCTGCAATTCAAGAGTCTCCGGAAAATCTCTCCGGAAGAGCCAGCCGTAATGGGGAGGAAACAGCCTGACCTGGGTCGTCAGCTGAGTATTGACAGGCAAATTCTCAGCTGTGGATGACGCCACCGGAGGAGCAGTCTGTTGATGAGTGAAAAATTATTTATTTGGGCAACCAGTTGTTGCATCTGTGTAGATAATTCTTCCTGAACCCCGGCCTGGCGCCCTCTCAGCTCTTGTATTTCCCGGCTGACTTTGTCCAGTTTTTCCTCGTGATGAAAAATCGTCACGCCCTGTACCGACAGAGCGGCGTGAAGCGTTCTTGGGTCGGCTGGGTCCATAATGTGGTCAGTTCGTTCTGTTACGACCTCAGACACTTAGGAAGTAGGACCCAATTGCACGACCGGGGAGACAGAGATAAAGTATTTGTAAGTACTTTATTTTTCGGTTCTGCAGTGAACAAATGAAAGCGCTCACGTAGTGAGGGATCAAAAACCTTTCAAGAGCATAACATAACCCGACCTGATCATGGCAAAAGACCAGACGAACTGACAAGGAACACTGGGAGACAGGGGAATTTAAGCACATGGTAACAAGACACAGGTGGGACCAATCAGGGGCGGGGCTGACACTGATGAGCATAGGAGACAGGTGTGATGACAGGTGAAAACAATCAGGAAGCCTGGAATGAGAGAAAGCGAACATAAATGACATGAACCTCTCTAGCATATCTGTCGGTGCACAACAAAACCCTAGCTAATCCAATGCAACTTTGTGTTTTGCCTTTTTTCACAGTCCAAGCCAGTTTTTAGTGCTATGAAACACAATATGTATGTATATATACATGATATATAGAGAAACCTTAAAAAAAAAAATCATGTCCTCACTTTGTTCAAATCAGGTGTGCACGTTTTTTAACAGAGACAGATGTTTTAGACTTTAAGTTTTATTTTTACTGGTTTATGGGATTAGTCGCATACAGGACTGTCTCAGAAAATTAGAATATTGTGATAAAGTTCTTTATTTTCTGTAATGCAATTAAAAAAACAAAAATGTCATGCATTCTGGATTCATTACAAATCAACTGAAATATTGCAAGCCTTTTATTCTTTTAATATTGCTGATTATGGCTTACAGCTTAAGAAAACTAAAATCCTATCTCATAAAATTTTAATATTTCCTCAGACCAAGTAAAAAAAAAGATTTATAACAGCTGAGTGTTTGTCAAGGCTCAGGAAACCCTTGCAGGTGTTTCGAGTTAATTAGACAATTCAAGTGATTTGTTTAATACCCTACTAGTATACTTTTTCATGATATTCTAATATTTAGAGATAGGATATTTGAGTTTTCTTAAGCTGTAAGCCATAATCAGCAATACTAAAAGAATAAAAGGCTTGCAATATTTCAGTTGATTTGTAATGAATCCAGAAGGCATGACATTTTTGTTTTTTTAATTGCATTACAGAAAATAAAGAACTTCATCACAATATTCTAATTTTCTGAGACAGTCCTGTATGTTCCATGAGTAGCTCTCCTCAGCTAATCAAAACCCCCCGTGGTTGCAGTGACTCACACTTTCTCACACCTTTTATTGCCATTTTGATAGTGCTATTGGTTGACTGTTGATTCCTCACTCACTAAATATGCTCTCTTTCAGTGTTTAGGACGGTGTGTCATGTTAATAGCTAACGGAACCACCCGTACACACAATGTCGAGTACATCGGCGCTTGGCAAGTTTAATTTTGTTAATTGAGTTATTATATGACAACTTCTAGCCAATTGCATGCTAGGGTTAGAAAACAGGGCTGCCTGCCAGTCTTGCCGATAAATAAATATTGTATTCTAAAATAGCACGACCCTCATTTTAAATTCGAGTCAGCCTGCTTGAATTTGTCATTACTGTAGCCTGGTAACTAATGTCCAACTAACAAGAGATCAGAGGTCATAAACTAATATAAAAGCATTCTACTAAGTGAATAATGAAACTAATGCTGAATCACCTGTGAACATGGTGAGATAATTGCCATTTGGGAGACCCAATGAGAATGCTGTGATAATAAAGTCTGGGGAGCAACACTGCCTCTATCTGGTAAGTAAGCAGTGAAATGCCATGTGACTTGGATATGCTTCAGGTAAAGAACCTAAAGGTTTAAGCAAAGCACCATTATGTGAAGGTGTGAGCTTGCTTGGTTTAACCGGAAATCAATTATAATGGAGTTGTGCTCAGGTTGTCACCACAAAGTGCATAATCAAGGGGTAATGCTGGGTTAACCGCTAATCCATAGCCATGCACTTAAGCGTGCCAGGCTTGTAACAATGGATTGTAGTTCAATGTGTGCCCATGGTCCGGGTCTAAACCAAGGACATCTATGTGTGTGTGGGTGGGGAGTGTGTCTTTTGTATGTGCACATGCATGAGTTTAAGCATCATCCCCAATCGAAAAAGGCCAGCTGTCAGTCAGGTAGCTTGTAAACACAATATAAGCCTTCAATACAGGTGAATGTCAGCAAAGGATTGTCTAAAAAGCCACCTATAATCAGCAAGCCATCCCGTTTCAGATAAGTTGGCTTTGATAATATTGATTTCACTCAGCACATCACAAACAGGTCAAGCTTTGTGTATGAGGACCTGGACATATATGACTTTAGTCAAGAGGAAGACAGTCACATGTTTCTAGCAGTGATATGAGTGCATCAGTTCACTCGCCAAAGATTATGAAAGAAGTACATGAGTGAAAGGTTCGGAATAATTTAGAGCAGGTTTCGTTAAAGACACAAGTGAATATTGAGTAATCATAATTAATATGACTTATTGCAAGGGGTGATTTGTATTCTCTTTTAATCCATTAGAAATATAATCAATTGCAATGTACTAAATATATTAATTGAAGAAAGTAATTTAACTATCAAGATTAACCACATTTGATATATTGCCAGTTATAAAGAAAAATCAGGGTTCAGGAGTTCAATTATAATTTTTTTTGAAATGGTTAATTGTTAATCATCCTTTTCAGCCATTTTTTAAGATTGGTTAATTAAACGTTTGTGAATATTAAAATGCTTACAAAAATAATACAACCTGTAATCACTTCTGTTTTCCATCGCAAGTTTAATCTGAAGATAGTTTCTCAGAATCTGTGATCATTTTACTGAGCTCTTAAATTTCACATGTTCCTCCGAAGTATCTGCATGATATGCACGGAGAGATCTCTGATCTGTTTCCATGTTCAATCTCTACCCTTCCGACTGCATTCCCACTGTGCGCCTGCAGCCAAATCAGAGCAGCACATCTGCCCACACAGGTCCACAGCAAGGTCTAGTACCCAGTAGCACAATGCCAAATTGCCTACTGTGATACACAACGTTCTGCTTCTTACAGCCTGGGACATTAACTTAACTCCAGCTGAAAACCTAGATATTTTACTTGTCCTTCTATTTTGGGAGACGTTTGGCATGTCAGCCTCGGCTCAACATCCTACTGATGTCTATCATTTCTCTACTTAAATTCGGCTTACATGAAGACGGTCTAAGTGGGTCAGAACCATGCTGGAGATTAGCCTTGAACAGCTTGAACAGGGGAAAAGAAAAGAGAAGCCAACAACCTGAGGGTCCAAGAGAATATATAAACAAATGAGGATACAAAGAAAGCACTTTAGAGACATGTAATGGTTCCAAAAACAAATGAAATTGAGCAACAGCTACATGAAGTTTGAATAATAAAAAGTTGTGCAGCAAGAGCTTCAGATCAGCTTTCCAAGGTTATTTTCCCACATCTACGTACACTGTGTCTATGTGTGTGTGTGTGTGAGCGTGGGTGCGTGCGTGTGTGTGTACTTGTGTTTGCTAAATCGCCTCTGGCGATGCCTGGAAAAATATTAAACCTAGAGTATGGGACTTTTGCATATCAATGAATGTCCGTCACATTCAGACCCCTGCCAAACGATTTCACACAATGCTGATTACGCCTTCCGCCGCCGCCAGGGAAAGCTCTGTGTATTTCTCAGTAGACCGGAGTTGTGGTGTCTTGTGCTTGTGGAATCATTCCCCGCACTGAGAACACCAGAAGAATGCCGATCGTCCTCTGCAACCTAGTCCGAACACACTACTTGCAGGGCTATGTTGTTGCAAGCCGGTAGAGTCTCAGAGAGCGGCATACTGGAGATGTGGATTCCCTGTACCTTAGTGCGAACTCCGATGAGGAGGATTTTAGTCTGTTATGAGATGGTATAGATTATTGTCACACATATATCACATTTCTATAATTTTCCCCTTAATAATTAAGGCTGGAACAAAATATATCCCAGATGTTTGTATTATCAAGAAAAGGCACAAGGAAAAAATGCAACTATCACAATGATATGAAACGCACAGTAGACAGCAGTGCAACAATAAAAGATGTGTTTATTTTCTTGTGCTTAGTTGCCAGAGATGATTTTTAGTCCTTTCTGAGCAGCTTTTCAGTCCCAAGGGCACAAGCCACAGGTCACATTTGCTGCAAGAGTTTCTCCACCAGCTTTACAATCGGTAAATCTTTGCTTTATAGGGTGCATTATCATTTTTGTTTGCCTCTTCCTTCCATACTATTCATTTCTTGAGTTTATCAGAACAATTTCCCAACAAACAAACATATAATTATTAATTCTTTCAGATATACAAACATAGAACAATCAGTAGGGTTAGATTCGCCATGCTTGCCCTCACCCTCTGTCTCCCCTCTAGAGTTCTCACCACCTGCTCTGTGCTGAGAATATCCCTTACCCGTGGATCCAGGATCATTGGTTTCGACAGGCCTTACTACAGAACCCTATCAGATTAGCTAAACTATCTCTTGACCAATATGGGGTCTCAGTATCTCCAAAACCTATAATGAGAAAAGCGAGATGGAATTTGAAACTCAGTATGACCGGAAGGATTAGTGTGCAGCCCAAGACTTCTCTTACCACAAAGATGTCAGTTGGATTTGAGCTGGAGGGGCGCTTGAAGGTGGGTTTTCTATGATGACTTACTTTCCTCCTAAAACGGTTGCAATGCAAGGATTTAGGACATGGTCGTCGTCTAATAATGTTGTTGCCCCCAGAAATGGAACTGCCCTGTAAGTAGGATTCAGTCAGCACTAATTCACCAGGGCAACAGAACTAGCTATGGCGCATGGTCTAATGGGCATTTAGGGTGTGTCCTCAATTACTTTTGCAAGGTACACAGTGAATAATCTGGGCGCAAAGTAGTCGATTCAAAACAATGGCAGCTTGTAAAGAGGTTAGGATCGATACTGCAATAGCATCAGTCATAGCAGAACTGGAGAGTTGCTCTACATTGTAAGAAGCGCAAAGAAATGCACTAACGGCCTCTCACAATGGACCAGATGTTTTTGCTCTTTTCCAGACTTGCGTTGGCAAGAGTTTGAAAGATTTTTTGAAAGTGTCTGCCCTTTCCGAAGCAGTTTTAATGATAGCTTCTCAGATGGCACTCGGTAACAAACCATCTGCCGGGCCAGGTTAAAGGGGTCATATTATGTCTCTTAATTAATCATACGGTGTTTTGGGTGTAACATGAAATTATCTAATCAGTGCCTCTAAACGCCTGAACCTGGCCCCTTGCTATTTAAATGATGAATTTGGCAAATTGGAAAAGCGGTTTCTGCAGTGAAAATATATAAAAAATGTTAAGGCTACATTTAAATAAATATGGTTTGAAATTAAATATCTCATAGACATGGATGAGGAAAATGAAGTATATTTTTTCATAAAAAGATAACAATTCTACCATAGATTGGTGCATAACAGTTCACCAGAATGATGCATCATTTCTGTTATGAACCCGCCTATGTAGGTGCATCTTACAAGCTGAACAGTGTTCCCTTTACATAGCAGGAAAATACTGCACCATCGATTTTAGACCAGACTTTTGTTTGCACATTCACTTTCTACGAGTCATGGACAATGGGCCTAACCACACCTCATTTTAGACCAACAAGCCCATGGGCGCACAGATGGGCAAACAGATGGGCGCAAGTACATCTGCTTTTTACACAATTTGAGAGCTGGGCATGAAAATGACACTGCATCGGTCTGAAACTAGCGATGACGGTTGCGATACACCATGTGCTGCTTTGTGAAAAACAAGACCCTTTATATTTGTGTTCAATTTGTTGGTTTCAACAGCATAGGTGAGGTTTCTCAGTTGCAGGACTCAGTTGCAGGACGGAGATTTTTAATTGAACTATGCACACTGTTTGCTTAAAAGAAAAACTGCATACATGGACACACCTACCCACACACAAACTAATTCCCCACTTCTGGCCTTGAGCTCTGTCAGCCCTGTCGCGCATCATGTCGATAAGCAGAGGAGCGCTGCTGCTACTGCTGCTATCACATGGCCTCATCCGAGAGAGAGAGAGAAAGAGAAAGAGAGAGAAAGAGAGAGAGAGAATTGCCAGAATATGAAAAATAACTGTAATTTCAAGAAATAATAGACTATCCTCCACACACACATATAGTTGAGGGTTGTTTTAACACACTGAATGATAGACTGAACTCAAGTCCTGCAGCACATTGCAGAAAGAGAAGATTCACATTCACGTGATTTTCTGTAGTCCTCACCAGATACAATTTGCCTGCAGCTCAGTGAATATTTAAAACATAAAAAAACAAATCCTGCTGATTTATATTCTTTCTGCATATCCAATGTGGCCCAGTATCCATATAGGCATTGGAATTCATAAGTATCTTTACTTTATCAAACTAATTATTAAAATCTGTAATTTTGCTTTGATACTGTACCTGTTGTTGATGAATTAAAGCGCTGCGAGAATGAAAGCGCTGCAAGATTAAGATAATAACACTTAATCTGTTTAAACATATTTCATTTTGAGTGCACTGATTATTTATTGCTTAATCTGAGTCTCCTTAGTTTAAGATTATGTGCATGAGACCAAATGATTGAGATTTTACAGCTTTTTCCCTGTGTTCAAAAAGCCAACATTAAAACTACAGTATCATAATAATAATAATAATCATTTATTTTATATAGCGCTTCTCAAGACACTCGAAGTCGCTTTACAGTTCAGAGTCCAGTAGTCATACACACACAGTCATACCGGTGGTGGTAAGCTACATCAGTAGCCACAGCTGCCCTGGGGCAGACTGACGGAAGCGTGGCAGCCAATCTGCGCCTACGGCCCCTCCGACCACCACCAACATTCATTCACATCCATACGAACCGGGGTGAGGCTGCGGTGCATGTTTTTATGATGGTGGGGGAAACCGGAGTACCCGGAGGAAACCCACGCAGGCACGAGGAGAACATGCAAACTCCACACAGAAAGGACCTGGAATGACCGGGACGACCGGGATTCGAACCCAGGGCCTTCTTGCTGTGAGGCGACAGTGCTAACCACTGAGCCACCGTGCTGCCCGTATCACTCTTCTCTTGGTTGCTTTCAGTGTGAGCAGCAGCATGAAAGCAAACCTTTGGCAGTCTCTCAAATGCATCCTGTGCCCTTGAAAATCAAGAATGGCCCGTTCACACTGCAACTTATCTCCCAAAGTGAAGCTGACGTCTAATCAACACCTGCAACCCTTTCCTTTGCCGGGTGTCCAAGTGAGACTTCAAAAGTTGTGCCAAGCCACACGCTTCCCGCTGTGGGAGACATAGTTGTGGTGGAGGGGCAAAAAGGAGATACATTTCTTATCGAAGCCCCCCAGAAACTGATTTTCTCGCCATATGCATTGGACACTACCTATGATGTGTTGTTGAAGCCGTGTCCAATGTTATATCACGCAGTTTAGCAGAGTCGTTGGGTACCTTTCTTTCTCCCTGCTTTTGCCTTTCACACACCCGAAGAAAATAAGTGAATCCGTTTCTGTTCATGATCCAACATGTCGCTTTCTCCCAACAACTCTCATGGCACCTGATCCATTTTCCCTTCAGCCTGCTAAACGCACACATGCTTTGTGTCACACAATGCTTGATTGGCCATGCTGAATGGTTGATGTACAATGCATTGCTGTCCTGGGAGCCAAAATGCCTGTGCAGTCGTATCAGTGTGTTGCTTTATCCTTGTCTCTAGATGGCACAGTAGAGATCCGTCTTCATATTGCACGTGCCTTTTAATGGGCCACACCTCCGGTGTCAACATTCAACAGTGGAGATGAATACCGTCTTTGTCAAATGGGCTCAGTGTTAAGATGGTGAAAGGAGCTTATCAGTCTGGTGCTGCTTGCGTGCAATAATCAATTACAGGTGCCTAGGAGTGACCTTGAAACGTATTGAATCTGAAGAAATACAATGAGAGGATTTGAATTGCACGCACTTGTGTAATACTGCCAAGGATTCTCGACACACTGTGCTGGAAACCGACTGAACAAGGCTGTGTGGATATATTTTCTCCCTGCCCAAACCTAATATCTTTCCTGAAATGCATCGTCTCCCCTGGCCTTATCTTCCTCTCTGCTCTCTCAGCTGTAATTGTCGATGAGAAGCTTTTGGTGTTGCTGTTCCACCAGCAATAGCATGCAGAACGTGTATCCATCAATCTGTTCAGTTCTCCCTGAGCAGTTCCCTCACAGAAATCCGTTTAGGGCTTTTCTTATTGAGTGGAGTGGAGTGCAATCCTTCTGGGGCTTCAGCTCTCTAACCTAGTTCCCCCTCAGTGTCTTTTCAAAGAACCTATTCCCATTTGTGAATACATGTGCTCGCTGGATAGAAACAGAAGAAAGGCCAATGATAGAGGAGATTGAGATTAATTAAGTATGGGTATCTGTTCATCATCTTTCCACGCAGATTTTTACATGCGATAGCTTTCACAGTCTATTTCTAGCTGCTGTAAATTGCTACTACTGTGAGGGATATTAATAACATTTTACAACCAATTAAGTAAATGACTGGTATATATATCTAAATATATATGAAGATTGGGTGTGCTTTCATTACTGAAGCAGTCATGCAGTACACTCCTTTCCATAATGAGCTGAAAGTGCGTTTCAATCCAGGAATTTCTGTTTACTTCACAACTCTCATAACACTCTTGAAAGAGCTGCTTACTCTCTTTAGTGTACCTCCCACAGATGAAGGTAGCCGTAATTGGGAAGCAATGTGTTTTTGTCATGATATATTTGACACCATTTTTTTAAATTTTAAAACAGAAGGAGACATGGCAGGCTGTTCACGCCTGTTCTAAATGTGTTGCATTGATTGGTGTGTCAGTCATAGTTTCGAACATGCTTATGTTGAGAGCAACATTAAATATGCGCGCACAGGTCACTAGAATGAAGGGACTTGCTGTATTACCATCCCAATGTGCAGTCTGCACTCAACTTCACCTCGTAATGATGTATGAAATGTACAGAAAGGTACTTTACTGTGCAGGTCACATTTAAACAACCTACTCAAAGCTCTTAATGTAACCAGCATGCTCTTATCGTATCATTCTAGTGTAGTTCCGTTTATTTCAATTATTCATTGAAATTGTCTCCCGGTAACTTTCTACGGGTGATGCAGGTATTTGAAAATGTTTTTCAAATATGTGTACAGCTCTTTATGAGCTTTAAGAACAATGATAAACTTGAATGAACACAGCAGAGAAAGAGTTGTTATTGCAGGGTTTACTGTGTGTGCATGTTTGTATTTTGGAGAATCAGGCACAATTAACTGATGCTCAACTTTTTGTAAAACAAAGCAATCTCATTTATATGAAGCCCTGTTTTTTTTTGTTTAGGCTTTCTCTACAGAAAACAGCAATGATGTAGATTAGTTGCTAGGTGAGGTGAGGATGTTTGAAAAGGAACTCATTAAAATCGCTACGCCACTGAAGAAGGATAATTGTTAGTCTGGTTGCAATAGAAGACTTTGATCCAATTAGGCGTGATATCAGCAGTCCAAGGTAGACAGAGTTGTGTGCTGTAACTGAATATACAGTCTCGCTCCGAAATTAAAGAAAATGAAAAAATGGGTCCCACCATCTGTATTTGTCCCCGACTCAGAGATCAAAAGAGATTTTACATACAGTGTCTGAATACAGTGTAGTCCATTTCCCATCTTTTTCTATCTTAGAATATACATTAATGTTATTTCACCCCCCCAAAAAAACTGATCTAAAAGAAACACTCATAAATCCAGCCAAACCTGTTTAACCAGACTCAAATACAGTCCTTCCAAAAGTCCAATAGTAAATAAAAGGGACAGTGTGGAACTTTTAACACATCACGTTGTATAACTACTCACTTTTAATGATATTGGTGCTTGAACATTATCATTAGGGTGATGCTATAATTCCCGTCTATCAGGGGGATCCCCGGCCATGACGAGAGCAGTGACCTGACAAACAAATTAAGAAGCAGGATGCAGCTAAAATCTCATTTGTGTTAATTACAACCTGATACACCAACAGGATTTATTGTGTCTGTTCAGAAGTCCTGGAGTGAGTTTGACGAACAGAAGTTAAACTTCACAAATCTTGCTCGTGGACAGCTAACATTTTTCTCATTCTGCATTGTAGCTTAATATGTTGTTTAGTCCAAGCAGCTAATGTCCATATATTGATATCACTACGGGCGAGTAGTCTTGCATCTTCATAAAAATAAACAATCAGCCTCTCTTTAAGTAACCTGACCTTTTTAATCAGCCACTTACATGTGCAGAAGTAATCGTTATGTCATTGGCACTGATCAACAAATCCGTCAATCTCCTACACATGCATTATGGTCGTTTTGTGCCACTGGGCAGCCCCTTCAAAGAACACTTCTACTAATGCAGAACCAAAGGATTCTGTCAATCAGAAATGCCCCAGTCTGGCAGAATTCCCTGCAGCTTGACTGTTCTTCCCTGTCTGCAAGTTGTGTTCCTCCAGCGTCCCTCTGTTAGCAGTGGGCCCTATGGTGCTTGCCGCTTCCTTGCGGCCTCTCCATTAGGCGCCTAACAGAGCGTTGGTCTGCGGCTGCTTTCTCCCTCAATGCCTCCATCTCCCTGTCGCCCTTCAGGTCTCATCGCCCTCGCAATGGAGGATCTATCCGCCATGATCCCAGGACACATACTGTCCTCCATTACCCATCCTCACAGCCCACTGATTCCACTTCCAGGACCCATACATGTGCATGTTTGCATGTGTGTGAATACTGTGGAGGAGTGTGAGTGAGTCGGCAACCAAGGACAGTAAGTTATACCTAGTTACACTACCCCAAAACACACACACATACACACACACACACACACAAAAAGAGAGGGAGAGAGGAGAGGGAGGGAGAGAGGGATCAATAGGCCATTTCAAAGGGTTTTGTTTTTAGCTCGGATGAAGTCGATCTGTAGATTCCTTACACATTAACTGAATGAAAGACCTTCAGCCGTGACAAGTCACACCCCTGAGCCATCACATGAAGACTGAACATCTGCCATATGCACTCCCAAGTCAACCATTAACATTGTTGAATACTTTGCAATGAGCATGTTTTCTGAGAAAACAAAAACAAAAAACGATGGCTGAATGGCAGAATTTGTGATTTTAGACTTTTTCCTAATATTTCAACAACTTTCATTACTACTGAATGAAGGTTTAAAACAAATATAAAAGATTATTATTTTTTACAATTATTACTTTACTTTCCATTGTGTTGCTGATATTTCAACAGTTTAGCTTTAGTTCAATGCTTAGTTCACAGCTGTTCCATATATATATTTAGTTGTCTTTGTTTCCTCCTCCTATATTTAGTAGGGCTAGTATTGTGTGTACTGTGTATCCCCTTACATGCTCCTATTTCCTTGAAAATCAGGTTTTTCAGTTTTGTTTTATGGTCCAAATCTATTTATATACAGTCTGCTCTCTATTCATGGAGGTAAGTTTGTATGTATGGTCCTTCTTACTTCTGCAAAAGATTGAAAATCTGCAAACGTTACATTTCTCCTCTCATTTAAATCAGATCACTCTGTCGTTGCCTCGAGTCACAAACACCCCAAAACTGAGATAACAAATTGTTTTATCCATAGGATTCAATTAAAAATGCTTATCTCCACTGAGTGCACAAGTGATTATACTTACCAGTGAACTCCAGGAAATTAGAATGATGAGAGAAGCATGAATCATAACGTACTTCCAGTTAAAGAGAGTAATGAGGATTGGTACATCATTCGGTACAGATACCCGTAGTGCATTGACGATGTATTGTAAAATCGTTGGTGATACATTCACTGTATGCCTGAGGTTGACATTTTTGCTTAACAAATAGGATCAAGTTCCTGGAAGAGTTCTCTAAATATTATTTCTGATTGGGTTGCCAACGTGCTAAAAGTAGTATTATTATTTTTACTTCATGAATGGATCTATATATCGTGGAAATACTGAGATTGTGAGATTATGAGACGTATTGAATTGATTGGCTCTTTAGATTTTCCAGTGTTTCCCAGACATGAGGCCATCTGTGGCACACCAGCACCTTTTTACCATGTCACAGACTCATAAATAATAAAAATCCATTATGTATTGTTACATTAATTCATAAAGTTGAGAAACAGCGTTGCATTTTAGAGCAATTTGACAACACCGAAGGGTACAGTTTGAGGGATGTTTCTCACTAGTGTATTAACACTAACCAACATTAAATCCATTCCAACAAAATTATTTAAGAAAGGAAGATAATAAATATGGGTATAGTTAACGACACAAAAGCAATCCTCATTAAATCTGCTCATTGGATGGTCTTAAATCCACAGCTAAATTATACTCTAACAGAAAACACGTCCATATTTCATAATGTACATCATTGTAAAGGAGACCTTTCCATTAGAATAGCCTTACTCTCACATATAAGGTGACTGATTGGGTAGTAATGTAGGTCCCAAAGATATTTGGGGCTTTACTGAACACCAGTTAAGGGAAGGAAAGTTGCCAAATTACTCATAAATTACTGAATAGCATTTGCAATGCTGAAATCACTCTTCCCTCTTTAGAGACAGACATCTCTAAGCTTTTACGTACCCTAAAATCTCAGGGGAAACACTGCTTTTCAGCTGTAAACAGAGAAAAATAATTAAGGCTTAAGAAAAGAATCGGCAGTTGAAATAAAAAAAAAAGTAATGTGGTTTCTAATAAATGAATAACATTTTTTTAAATTACAATGTTTTGGAATTTTCTAATAATGTATCTCATAAGTCATGTTGTACACACTTTTTTGTCAGCGAAATTACAGAGAAAAGCAAAAACCTCCAGTACCGTCATTTAGGTATAATAGGCATAGTTCAGGCCAATATCTGGCCTGTGAAGCAGTACAGAAGGTCAGTCTCATGTGAGTGTAGTGGTGGATGCAAAGTGCGAGTATGCCTCAGGACACTGTGGCAGCTCCCACTTGGTTCAAGTGTTGCCAAGTGCATGTGATGCCAGAGCTTCTAATTTAGAACATTATCTTGGTCATATTGTTGTTTCCTCTGCCCTTACAAGTCTATTTCTACTTTGGAAAAGGTAAGCAGATTAAAATATGCCTTAAAAACCTGACTACAAATGTGAATCCAGAACATCTCAGTAACTTGGGCATTCATTTTAACTGGGTTTCAACCTCACACGACCACAAGCACCCAGCTTGCGAAAATAAGACTAAAATAAGATTAATGAAAGTCCCGCGTGCTTACACGTCTTACATTAAATACAGTTTTTGAATTGAAATATGTTACTCAGTGTTTTTCGTTACTGTGTAATGTATTTCTGATTGTCATATCTTCAATGCCAACGAAATATATAAGGAAGAGTTACCGCTTCATTAAATCAATGGCTCTTTAAAATGTGACCAAGCTGCATCCCATCTGTTGTCTCACAATGGGATGTTGTTCATGTTGATGAGTGAAACACACATTTGAGAAGCTAGAGTATGCCCCTATCTTTTCCCAGCAGGCATTCACTTTTATAGTTATAATGATGCAAAGATAACCTTAATGTATTGGTGAGAATATCATATAACCCTGTGAACATCATTTTGGAAAAAAACAGATCCTTTAAAATGTGTCACACAGCTAATTCAATGATGAAACATAATATCTAAATCTGGCAACTCTGTTAGTGTAAACATCCATCCTTGTGCTTGGAAGCTGGGACCGAGGAGAGGCACACAATGAAAAGTAAGAGCAGCTGTGGGGAGAGGAGGATGTTGTAGATTAAATGTGAGTGGCAGACAGAAGGGGAGTTGGACTGGCAGAGAGGGAGGTGGGTGTGGAGAAGATTCAGATAACCATGAGGAATTGCATAATGGCTGGGGACGGGGAGGAGAAGGTCTCAGCGGGTGGGGGTGCTTCTTGTGAATTACCTGCTACATTTATGAAGCGCTCGAGCAGCAGCATGCTAATGAAATACTTGATAAGACAACAGAGCAGAAGTCAAGTGCAAGTCCTCTGTTACGGTATAATTTCTGCAAACCTGTCCCTTTCCTGTCTTTTTAAAAAGTGATGACAGAGAACCTCTTTCAGGATTCTCACTGTACAAGATCATATAAGGTACAGCCACACATTAAATGAGTTCAGTTTAATAGAGCCTGTTAAGTCCATATGAGAAAGCATGAGATATGGGCCAAAAGAGTCCATCAGGGAAGGAATAGGCCATTTATCCTTGTTTGCCTTTCTCTGTTTTACGACATGCATAGTGCCTACAAGTGCGCGAGTGTCGACAATGTTGGCGGATGATCGTCATGGACATAAAACATAAAGGCTAAGGAAAATCAATACGAGTGATGGAGACCGTTTACGGTTTCATTATTCCAGATTCATGACCTACCACCGCCCCATGCTGTTGTTGCCCCCAGGCGAAGGCTCATTGTCACTCACATTTGCTCATTAAGTGCCAATCACGCAGTACTCCAGGCTATAATTTTGCCAGCGCTTGGTGGCACTGCAGATGTCACATAATGATCCCTTGCCTACTTCCTGCATAATTCAATGTAGGTGCAGTTGACAGAAGTTTACCCTTGAAAGTGAACTCTGTCAGTGTGTAAACTGGTGGTGAATTGGGTCAAGCTCAAAACTCTTCAGTTTTTTATGTGGACTGAATGACAATGTCCCGAAAGATGCACCCGTTGAATGTGTTTTAGCCTGTGGGTCTGTGTGCTGGTTACATTTCACAAGAACTAAAAAATCTGCCCTGAAAAATCAATGTAAACCTTGTGCTTTAATGACATATAATCCCGTTAGAGACCTGCATCTCAGATTGTACATTGTACCAAACTCAGCTCTAATATACATGCATTATTCCTTCATGTGCATGTAGTAGGAGCAGCCTTGCTATGATTGTAAGAGGACCGTGAGTAGTGAGTGGTTGATATTACTTCCTCCTCTTCACGTAACATTTGGCATTACGGTCTTAAAATAGTCAGCTGAAATAATATACAAATAAAGTGTTATCTAAGGGACAAATCTGGGTTCAGGCCTCAAGGCCCATAAAAGGCAGATATCGGAAAATAGCAAAATGGTTGTATACGTAATACAGTGAAATTACAATGCATGTCAAGGTTCCCATGGCTGGCTGTGGTTGAATATGAAGCTGTGCCCCGGCATAGCAGTCAATGAAATGAATAGTGTCATGTGTCAGCAGCCATGATCCTGATTTAAATTGACAAGCTGTCGTAGTTCAGGCATTTGGAAGGCAAATAAAATCATTCAATGCCAAGAGAGACAGAAACCTGGGAAATTCATGCTTCCCTTGCAACAAGTTAAATACACAAACTGCAGTGTTAAGTCCATGTGAACATGCAAAGAGCAGAATGAGAATGCCCAGAGGAGGTGGTTGCAATAATTTAATCAAGACGGAAGCCTAAACCCAAGATACTAGCCCCTGTAAGCTGCCATATTCATTGTACCTCACAATAGGGCAAACATAATTGAATGGAATGAATATGGGGTCGGATAGGTCTCAATATTAATTATTGCACCCCGAAGGATTAACAAATTTAGTGATTTATATATAAATGACTCTCCAAGTAAACCAAAATCTCCATATAAAATAAATTAGATTCTCAAACATAATTGTAATGCACGCACACATAGTTTTTGTTTAAAAACAATATAATAAAAATCAACAAATGTATATATTTTAAACGCTTTACATTTTTGATCATTGGATGTCATTTCTAAACAAATTTCTAAACCAGCATTTAAAAACAGCTTGTCATGTATGAACTTCACTGCAATTATGTGTTGGTTGTTTTTAAGACGTTCCTGACAATGCTCGATTCACAAATGCTTTCTTTTGTTTTTGACAATTTGAAAAGTGTCGAGAGAATGAATTTGTTTCCTTGACTCAGAGCTTTCAACATATCCTTTAAGTGGCGGTCTTTGAAAGTTCAGTCCTAGTTGATTTGGCAACACCCTGCTGGTGGCAAAATTAAATATGATTTAACATTACAGGTCCCATAACAGAGGGAAGGACAACTAACTATGGTCCTCTTAAGTAAAGTCAAGCAATAATTGGCCTTTTCCATCATTCCGTGATCTGATTTCATGCTGCACACAGTCAATGATCAGCCAAAGTGAAAGTAGTTGATTACCTCACTGAGAAGTTGAATGGGTGCAGCCTGTCGCCTTCAGCTCCTCATCTAACAACGCGCTGCCACTGCTCCTTGTTTCATTACTCTGTGCAATAGTTCAAACCAATCGGCTGTCAAAATATGCAGAAAACGACCACCGTCTTGTTGTGTAGAAGCCTTTTTAATAAACAATAGTCTGTGTCAAGCTCACTAACAAAAATACGATTGGGATCATATCACGATTTTGAGTTACGGATCGAAAGGGAAAAAAATACAACTTTTAAAAATGCCACAATTAGAGCGGGGGATGGCCTAAAATGTATATAATGGTATGATTTTTAAGCATGGATAGTAACTCTGTGTTTGACTAATGTGTATTCCCTTAAATGTTACCGTAGATGCGTCTTAGTTTAAACCATCCAAAAGTCAATATAACGGTCAAATTTGAAAATGTTACTTGGTAATTGCCATCTATAATTTATAATTGATATTATTTTCAGAAACATGCAGATCAAATGAATGGGAAATAAAGGATTGTATCTTTTTTTAAATACTTGCTTTGATCATTACACCATTTGGTTACCTCATTCTGCGATAGATAGAGAGTGTCTTAACATTTATTTTAATGTAAATCTTTAAGATTCACACTTGAAGTGGTGACAGACAAAATGCTGCTATATCGCATTAAATGACATGCAATCTACAAACTTCCAACAGCAACACTAACTTTACCGGAGAGGTTAAAAAGAAGTTGCAGGCAGTTGTGGTCGTCGGTCAACAGGTGTTTTTGAATGAGGATACAGAGATTGGACTGAAAAGGCATTCAATAATAGTGACCTGTGTCAACTGCATCTGATAGTTTATCCAGTTTTTAAGCTGGAAGAATATAAGTTGTACCGAACCAGTATAATGTGAACAGAAGCACAGAAGTTTGTGTGTTGTTGTTTTTTGCAGCCTGGTGATGACAGATAGATGTCATCACAGTAACCACAATGAATCATTTTGTGTAATGGTGTCACTGCTGTTTGGCAGCACTTTTCAAATTAGAGGCTGCAGGTGGGAAACACATATCGGTCCTGCTGCCTTGCCTCAAATGACTGAAGTAATGTAATAAACCCAAAGGGAAGCTTTTCATCCACAAGCCTTTGTTGACAACGCCAGTAAAAATCACTGTTCTTTCGATTATGATGCACTTCTTTAAGGCATTATTGCAATATAAAACTGTCTACCTGGGAGAATGTCTAGTCGAAGTGCATGCTCACACTATGTAGCATTTTTATGCAGTTGCTGTGCATTCCCGTCACAGATTTAATTTGTAATCGTCGAAAGAATAATATCGCATAAATAATTCAAATGAATGACGTGGTAAAAATGTTGATTCTCAGTGCAATGTCAATCACCAAATTTTCATCAAAATATCAATACGCCTTGCATGTCCAGGGCACTAAAGCTTGAGAAGATTCTTATCCTCTGCCATATATATATATATATATATATATATATATATATATATATATATATATATACATAAACACATACCTTTGCACGGTCGGAAGACAACTGCAGAACTTCTTAGCCTAAACAGTAGCAGATTAACTACTTTGATAGACAAATAACATAATAATTTTTCAACACTCACTGGTTCCAGCTGCTCATATGTAAGGACATGCTGCTGTTCTTTGTCATAGTTGACTGAGTGTCTTCTGGATTTTTTGACATTTTGTAGACAAAACAATTAATCATGAAAATAGTTTAAATTAAATGATTAATAGTTGCAGCCCTACTAAATTCACGCTCATAAAAGCCCCGCCCCCCATCATCAATGAAATGTATCCTGTTCATGCAGCTCTGGCCATAAATGTAACTGTTGGACAAAAAAATCCAATGTGTGGTTTCATTTGCTTTGTGTACAAACCTGACAACTAGACCTGAGATAAGCACTACATTGAACCTCATGAAGAGTCTAATAGCCGCACTAAGTGCTTTGCGAAAAAAGAAGAAGAAAAAGTTATCAGGCTTCACCAAAACAACCTCATTAAAGGGCACTGCTTGTGTGAAATAGAGCAACCATTATGCATTATAACCCTAGTTCCACAAACACAGGGAGAGCCTTTTATTCAGCTTTTCTCCCTTTTCCATTATTTGCTGCAAACATAATGGATAAATAACAGAATCACAGACTTTCCATTAGGAGAGATGAGCTCTAACGTTGTTTGGTTATACAAACCTTCGGTATGCTTAGGAAAAATTAGCTCAAAAGGAGGGATGCATTACTACCGACACTATTGGGTGCGATACTGTTCTCATGTACTCCCACAAGTAAAAAATACTCTGATGCAACCGCAACCAATACCACCACGGCAAAGTGGCATTAACCTTTTGTCAGTTGAGCCGATACTCAGTTATGCCGTCAGGCTATGGCCTGATGCATAAACAGGTTGAATCCATCATTTATCACTAGCCACAGTGCATGCACCAAACAGGAAGTCCCCAGTAAGTCTCCGCCACATAAAGTAGTTTTGTAGCCAGGTTGTCAGCTGGGTGTCAGCCAGTCTATTGCAAGCCCGCCGTAATGCTGACGAGAATCCGGTCGAGACTGAGCGCATGAGGGACGATGAGCACTAAGTAACGTCACAGCTGTGAATGTATCAGTGCCGTGTGTGTATGGTTTATCAGTCAATAACTGCTACAACTCCTTTAGTTAGTTAGTAACAACTCTGGCCCAAGCGCACGAAAGATGGGCGGACCGTCAAGATGGACCAGTGCTGTAATCCTTTAAATGGCTTGTTTTTTTACTCTTAAATACATTTACATCTAAACAGCTATAGTTTTCATTCTATTGAGAGAATACATTTTACAATAATAATTCAACCTCAGCCTGTAATATAAAATACATTGCTATAGATAGTATATTTTATTTTTAATGGTATTTTACTTTAGGAAAACAGGTTTTCTGAAGTTGATGTTCTGATAAATACACTTTCAATAAAAGATAGACAACCACCAACACATTAGGGAATAAGTTTCCCAATAGAGAGCTACTGCTAGAATATAAGAACACTAAAATACATGTTAATCTCCAGCATGCTATTTAAGTGCTGTGAACAGCCTTTTCCAAGTTGAGAGGCAGTCATATGTGAAGAGTTAAAGCTGCTCAGAGTGGCTAACCGCACTGAAGGCTAAAAATCCCATTTCCATTTCATTGAAAAATGTAAACACACGTTGTTGCAACACATAAATCCGAGCCATGTCGCAAGTCCTGAATTATCTACAGGCGTTATCTAATCCCTAAAACATTCAACTCGTTGCTCAAGTTTTTTTTCTCTTCCTTCCTTAGTCGGGCTCTTGCCCCTTCCCCTTTAAACAACTTTTTTCCCACTCAGATGAACCTTAATTGAATCTGATTCTAATATCTTTTGATCCAAGTCATATAACATGAATAAATAAATGCCATTAAGGAAGGAGTCACAGATATCCCTCTATCTCCCCGATCTTCTCTCCTCTGGGATCTGGCTGAATCTCAAGACTGTTTTTGACAATTTGGTCCTTGGTATTCTCAGCTGAATGGCTCTTTTATCAGCCACGATGGCTTTTTTCTTCTTCTCGCCTTCCAGCTCAGTGTGAGAGGGGCTTGGATGCACCCTCCCCCACCCCCCCTTTCCCCATGCTCCATTTCTTCTCCTTTCCTCCCCTCTGCTCTTTTCTCCTGGAGGGACTGCCATCCAGTCCGTATGGAGGACCTGCATCATCATCATCAGCACCACAGCGAATGAATTGACTCTCCTTCAAAATGTCTGGAGATGGCCACCAACACTTGTCTTTACAGTGACACATGGCTATCTAAGTTCTTCTCACTTTTGCTGATGCACGCCACAGGGCTGATGATAAATGGAGCGATATGACTGATCACGTGTGAGGATAGAGCCAGGGTGAATCAGCAAGGTTATGACATCCAAGGCAATTATTGCATGTGTTGCAGACATAGCGGTACATGTCAGTAATACCTGTAATGTTGGTGACTAAATAATGTAAAATATGTAGTCTATTAGCCTGGTAACTGTATATATTGCATACTCTTACAATGTTCAATTAGACAGCAATCAATAGGATGCAGACCTAATCATGCATTACCACGCAAATACATGTACACAGAGAAATATGCACACGCCCACATAGGAATATGTTGAGAAAATTATACAATAGAAGCAGAAGGTGCTTATTAGATGCCAATTATCGATGCATTCTCGTTTGGATATAAACATGCCCTATGATTAAACCTGTAAACATTGAGATGGGGGAGGGGGGATTTCAGCCAATAAGGAGTTCAATGCCTTCGTATGATAATCTACCACAGTACTTTGAATTATCGATTAATTGGAGGCTCCATTTCACGGACGAGGGGGAATGTCGAAAAAAAAGTTACATAAAACTGTACTACACTTTATATTTGACAACCAAAATCAGATTGCATCTCAGAACAATGCAAAATTCAGGTTTTTTGTAGTAGTTGCAGCCTCAATATATTCCTACTCATAATATCCTCCATCATCCATGAAATATATCCCATAAATCATTTTGGTCACAAATGTAACTACATAACATCTTTAATTCTTTCAGATGATAATATTGTAAAAACATCAATGAGAAATCATTTGAGTGTGGTTTTATTGTTGATAAAAGGTAATCCAAAATCCAGGCTATTTTAGGGACTAGTTAATTAGCATTGCGTTTTCCTTCTAGGGCTGAAAACAGCGTGAAGAGAAAAATAATTAAGTGTTCTATTTTGCCCTACGATTTGCAGCTCCTTCCAGACTTAATTGTGGCCAATTAGGCAGGATTGGGAGTATTGACAAGTAGTTAGGTGACACACCTTTTCAAGCAGTTAGGAGAAACATCAAAATGGCAGCTTATTCAATTCAGTTTATTTTGTAAAGCCCAAAATCACAAATTTGCCTCAGAGGGCTTTACAATCTGTACACCTACTCATCACAACTGTATGAACTGCATGAGAATGGACATTAGACATTATGTCAGACATATGTCTATGGATAATTATTCTGATGTATTATTATCATTATTTTACATCCATGCACGAGGCTGCACAGACAGCTAATACAATATTGTTTATTAACCGGCAGGTAATTGTAATCATACAATTGCCACAATTGCTGAGTATAATGTCACAGAGCAGCGCACTATTAATTTGAGTTCATGACAAATTGGTATTTGATGGAAAGGGAGTCCGATACAATACTTACAGTTACTTAAATATATATTATACATGTATCTGACATATTCAAATAACAGCTAGATTACAAATCTTGGTACATTTGAAATCCCACAAGCTACTTAAGCCAACCAGGTTGGAAGCTTGAAAGCTTCAATTATTGATATGAAATGAATGAAAGTTTAACTAGGAAAATGCAAAAGCTAGAGAGGAGTTGTGGAAACACTTAGTCCACTTGTGGTTGAAGAGTGGTGTTAAAGAGTCGGGGTTATTCACACACACAACCACACACACACACCTACACACACACACACACACACACACACACACACACACACACCATCTTTAACAAGTGCAGCGGAGTTATATTTTGGCCTTCTATCAAGTTACACAATTAACATTAATAACCAACAGCTGGTATGACCAGCCCGAGGCACCGTTTGTCATTTCAACCAATGAAAGCCACCGACGGTCAGCACCGGTTGAAAATGAGAAACTGCTACCTAATGTCATGTACACTATACATTGCTTATGATCATTAGCGCCAGAGCATAGAAATGCATGTGTTTTGCCAACCTTAGTGTCTGAACTCAGAGTAACTCACGGGGGCGTACAAATAATTTTTCACATTGACAGATTTTAATTTTCACTAACATATGCATAGGAATTTATACCTGCTTTATTTGGCTAGTGCATTCAAATATGCCCGAATCAAACCTGGTGGCTCGGTTGGTGCCAAAAATTAAGACATAAAGCTGAAAAATAATCTCAAAGCAAATGCTCATCCCCAAATTTAACTAAAACAAACAATTGTCAGTGCTCAAAGAATCTAATACATAGAAATACAGAACTATGTACAAAGATGATTTTACTTGACACATGCAGTGAATGTCTGATCTTGGTTTTTGTGATAGTGGTTTTACTTTGTCGAAGGGATGTAGACGTGGACCACAGGGTGTGACATCTGTGACTTCACTAGTGGCTGTGAATACAGGTTCAGCAGGCCACACCCATCAGTAATTATGTGTGGTCAAAGG
This sequence comes from Pseudoliparis swirei, assembly GCF_029220125.1. Taxonomy (NCBI): domain Eukaryota; kingdom Metazoa; phylum Chordata; class Actinopteri; order Perciformes; family Liparidae; genus Pseudoliparis; species Pseudoliparis swirei. Next base: position 19,932,706 of record NC_079406.1, on the reverse strand, counting down.
TGAAACGGAGACAGGGAAGTGAAACAACCTAACGCCTGGTGTAAAGTTACACTCTAGTACTTCCTCATCAGGCAAAGGACAGTGTGTTGTTTTATTGCCACGCAAACATAACAACAATGTCCATCTTTGGAAAGTGGAACCGGAATTATGTTTTGCATCCAGCTCAGCTCCTCTGTTTATAATTACCAATCTTTGCCTGCAGCCTGTTGACTTCTCCGCGCTTGAAGTGCCACAAGCACATTTCATGCAATTTACCTCCTGAATAATTTTGACTTGATTGGGAATGAGGGACAACGCACGTTGATGTATTGTTATAATAGGGGATACTTTTAGGTCATAGATGTGTGGGCTTCAGTGTTGGAGAGTGAATGTCATCCACATTTGCTGTTGTCATTTCATGCCAAGAGCAGTGCATTTGTGCACCTCTCCCCAGTCAGAAGGTGAGCATAATGCCAGTGCTATCTGTCATTTAAAACCGTGGATGAAATGGGAAGACGGAGAAGCACGGGATCAGTGTTTACCCACCTGGCCAATTAGAAGACGGAGAAACCTACAAGATGGAGTCTGCCTCCTGGAGCAGATACTAGTTGCTGTTATGGCACTCAGCAGTTGCTAGGCAACACCATCTATCTGTTATTGAGAAAACTTATTGTGGGTATGGCTATCATATATATATATATATATATATATATATATTAAAGAGTGTGTGTGAGGTTTGATACATATTTGCAGGTTGTCAGAAATACATCACCTCAGACGGAGGACAAGTAATGTAAATACATTTCCAATCTGCAGAAACCCGACAATATGGAAGCTATGGGGGAAACAGCAAATTTTAAGGGAGCACAGATTTATCAGCAGCTTCTTAGTTGCCCAACACTTCCGATTTAAGCGATAAATCTTATGTGAAATCCCGGGTAACAGTGCATAGTGTGTTGTAGTTTGTTAAAGGAAAGATGAGCTATGGGTTTCTGGGAGGATTTGATATATGCACCGCTTGGCAGGGGATGCGGCGTAAGCAGAAATGATGAGAGCGTTGACACGTTGGCATACATCACATGGAAAGTCGTAACACCCCAAAGAATCTATTTCAAATTAAATACCTACTTTATGTCTATTACAACATTATTCTACATGATGAAAAAAGAAAAACTCTTTCATTAAGTAACTATTATGTAGCGTATTATAATGTATTTATTAAAAGCTGATTGTGTGTATATGCACTTTTAGGTAGTGGCCCTCATCATCATAAAATGTTTTTGTATACTTTAAAAAACAATATTATCTGAACTTTACCATGGAAACAAAAAACATACACAGACATTTCAGCTTCAGTCTACTGGCTAAACACAACCTTTTAAATAGACATTGTGGGATTTTTATCATGTTTATTTTAAACATGATATGTTACCAACTTTTAATTTGAATCGTTTTTGTCTTATATAATATAAATGTGAACGCATTGAATTTAATGATGTCTCTGTAATGCTGCTTACAATGAGACATTGCCTGCAGAAATAAATAAAAAAAACTTATTGCAGGCATATATTAGAGACACTTAAAATTCTGGATTAATGCACAACTTGTAATATCACAGTTGGGCGGCATGCATTATACAGAGAAAGGAAGAGAGAGAGAGCGATGAGGGCAAGTAGCCAAATCATGTCTATTAGTGCCACATTTTCCCAGATCCTCAGCATGAAAGCTACATTCCTTAACCAATGCATTTTTCTCTGTATTTGTAATTATTTCATTACATATTATATCAGTCCTGCAGCCCACTGCTGCCTGGTTCAAAGGAAGTTTGCTATCATGGCCTAGAGCCCGAATCACACACACACCAACATCGCTCTCCTCTCTCCTTCCCTTCTTCTCATTCTGTCTTGCTCTTTCTTTCTCCCTCACTCAGGCACAGTCCAGCAATGCCAGTGTTGCCCCAGGCTGACTGATCACAGGAAGGAGCAACATTTTTGAATTCATGGGAGAATTTAGTCACACAGTCCCAGCATCAGCCTCGATGCGTTCCCCAGCGTTGCTGTTTTTCTCTATTGCAGACCGCTTTGATTCAAATGGAATTTTAATGGCCTACTCTGCTAAGACCGCATCATTGTCTGCTCCCATTTGTTTCTGGATTTGTCTCCTGCATGATAATGCGCTTGGTGATCATTTTGGTATTTGCTTAGTTGTATTGTACCAGGTATTCTGGTGGTCCACGAACAGATCCTTGTGATAGTTCACACAATCTTATATTGCTTTTTGGATTTTGACACATTATGTCAAGCAATACAATACTGTTGCTGCAAACTCCTCATACAAGACTGCATAAATACAGAGATGAGCGATTTAATCCAAAAGGGATTTTTCTGTTTCACATTGTTCACTTGATTAATTATCAACACTGGTGCCATATAGCCATGGAATTATATTATCCCTACAATTCGAAATATATGATAATGCATGTGTATTTATAAAATCTCAGAAACATCATCATCAACAGGACCATCCCAGTACCATATTATTAAATTCTTCTCAAATATATAAAATACCAGATTTAATAAAGGGTTGCATTGGGGATTGATCAGCGTATAGATTCACCATATACTTGACCCTTACAGTGGCATATTATGGTGCCAATATAAACTAAATTGTAGGTGAAAAAAACATCAGCCATTGTAACCTTTAGAAAAAAAGGGAAATTACAATTCCAGCATTATGCAGGTATTGACATTCTCAACCAGCTGCCAAGCATGGATGAGTTGTAATACCTTGAGGAGCTCACCTATTCATATTCATAGTCGTTTCCATACAGGAGGGGGCAGTGCAGTGAACCTCTCTTTACTTCAGCCAGCAGAGGGATTCAGAGAAAGAACAGTCGATGGATAAAGTGAAAGTTTAAACCCAGGGTTTATGCACACAGAGACGATAATCCTGACACAATCTCCCTCTAGTATCCTTCACAATCACCTTAAGGAGATGTCCGTGGGTTATATTTTCGGTCACATTCACTATAGTCAATGATGTTTTAAACTAGCAACTTAAGCGATGGCTAGAAGGGAATTCTAAAGGTCTAAAAGTGTCAATATATTAGTAACTGACTAACGTGACACTATTTAGGATTCCACACAGTTGCCTGTTGATTCCGTCAGCTATACGATGGACTTCTTATCTCTTTTGTCTGTTGTTTTGGTTTTCCTTGTTGTTTTCATGCAAAGTTTGGACGGGAGAAGTGCAAATGAGTTTCACGCGTGTTATGCAAATTATTCCATTTTGCATGAAAATATATTCTCCTTTTCTTCTCTCCCACCAGCACAGAAACATGACACCCGTAGATAGAAAATCAGAATCAGAATCAGAATCAGAAACAGTTTTATTGCCAGGAATGTTTACACAAACGAGGAATTTTTTTTGGTGGAAGGTGCAACATTTGGACATGACAAACAAACAACAATCAACACGACAGAAAGACAACAAATAATGTGAAAGTGTTTGGGTGTGTGCTTCAAGTGGTGTGTTTTAGTTAAAAGTGTATGTTACGCGTGGCGTGTGTTTAAGTTAAAGTGCATGCAAATAAAGTGGCATGTGTGTGGAGGAGGCCTCAAGTTAAAGTGCATGTTAAAGTGACGTGTGGAGGAGGGAAGAAGAAAGAGGAGGGAGGAGGAGTGGGAGGAAGAGGGAGGAGGAGGAAGAGGAAGGAGCGGGAAGAAGGAGGAGAGAGGAAGGTGGAAGAAGAGGTGGTAGTCCTGGGGGTGACAGTCAGTCAGTCCCGGGTTCCATTGATGAGCCCGACTGCCGACGGGAAAAACTTTGGTGTGGCGGGTGGTCTTTGTCCTGATGGACGCAGCCTCCTCCCGAGGGAGGGACTCGAACAGGGAGTGTCCAGGGTGGGAGGGTCAGCGACAATCTTTCTGGCCCGCTTCAGTGACCTGGAAGTGAACAGGACCTGGAGGAAGGCAGATTGCAGCCGATAACCCTCTCGGCCGAGCGGATGATGCTCTGCAGCCTGCACTTGTCTTTGGCTGTGGCTGCAGGGTGCCAGACGGTGATGGAGGAGCAGATGATGGACTCAACGATGGCCGTGTAGAATTGTACCATCATTCTCCTGGCAGGTTGAATTTCCTCAGCTGCCTCAGGAAGAACATCCTCTGCTGGGCCTTCTTGGTGATGGAGCCGATGTTCAGCTCCCACTTGAGGTCCTGGGTGATGATGGAGCCCAGGAAGCGGACGGACTCCACAGCGACGGGCGAGTCACACAGGATGAGAGGGCGGGTGGGGCTGCATTCCTCCTGAAATCCACAACCATCTCCACTGTCTTTAGAGCGTTGAGCTCCAGGTTGTTCTGGCTGCACCAGGTCACCAGGTGGTCAGTCTCCCACCTGTAGGCGGTCTCGCCCACCAGAGATGAGCCCAATGAGGGTGGTGTCATCCGCGAACTTTAGGAGCTTGACGGACTGGTGACTGGAGGTGCAGCTGTTGGTGTACAGGGAGAACAGCAGAGGGGAAAGAACACAGCCTTGGGGGGAACCGGTGCTGGTGGTCCGGGAGCCTGAGACGTGTTTCCCCAGCCTCACGTGCTGCTTCCTGTCGGTCAGGAAGTCTGTGATCCACCTGCAGGTGGAGTCGGGCACGTGCAGCTGGGAGAGCTTGTCCTGCAGCAGGGACGGGATGATTGTATTGAAAGCAGAGCTGAAGTCCACAAACAGGATCCTGGCGTAGGTTCCTGGGGAGTCCAGATGCTGGAGGATGTAGTGAAGGGCCATGTTGACTGTGTCGTCTGCAGACCTGTTGGCTCTGTAGGCGAACTGCAGGGGTCCAGGAGTGGGGGTGATGGTCTTGAGGTGTGACAGGACCAAGCGTTCAAAGGACTTCATGACCACAGAGGTCAGGGCGACGGGCCTGTAGTCATTGAGTCCTGTGATCTTGGGTTTTTTTGGGACGGGGATGATGGTGGAGGCCTTGAAGCAGGCTGGAACGTGGCATGTCTCCAGGGAGGTGTTGAAGATGTCGGTGAACACCGGAGACAGCTGGTCAGCACAGTGCTTCAGGGTGGAGGGGAGACGGAGTCCGGGCCCGCTGCTGCGGGGTTCTGCTTTTGAACAGCCTGTTGACGGCTCTCCAGGATGACGAGGGTCGTCGCTGAGTTGATGGAGGGTGCTCCAGAGGTGTGAGCCCCTGATGGGCTGGGGGAGGGTGGGCTGATGGTCTGTGGCTTGTTGATGGGGCTGTGGGGGATTGTCTCAGGACTGCTCCATTGTCTTTCAAAGCGGCAGTAGAACTCATTGAGCTCGTCTGCCAGAAGCACATTGTTCATGGAGTGGGGTGATTTGGGCTTGTAGTTGGTGATCTGCCTGAGCCCTCTCCAGACAGAAGCAGAGTTTGATTCCACACAATGTTCCTCGTCTAAGCTGTGTGGGCAAGTCATGTGTCTCTAAGTTAAGTGTTTTTCGATATCCTTACTCCAAGACTACTTGTCCTCCTATTTCACCCCTCCCCTCATTCCATAACCCGCCGACATCAGACACACATCAACACTCATATATTCTTGACAGGATTCCGCCTTAGCCGACTTATCGAACATCTATCGACACACAAAGTTAATGGAGAGCCTGTTTAATCACAGAAACAAACAAATTAACCTTTAAATACCAGTAGGGGCTTTTAAGTGAGGGTAACACTCATTGTATATCTATTAGAACTCTGGTCTCTCCCTGTCTCACACCCACAATCAACCCCCAACCCCTAATACCTCCTTGCTTTCGACTGCAGCTGGGAAGCGAGGTGAGCCTGTATATGTGGGACATCACAGAGCTCATTAATGTGGCAGTGCAATCAAATCAGGTCAGATGGATGCATTGATGCTCACTGCCCAGAGGAGGGATTTGATAGCCAGCTCAGAAATGCTTTATAATAAATTAATTAGACATTCACTTCCTGGTTCTGAAGCTATTTTATCACTCGATAGTTCCTTGATAGGGCTTGAGTCTTGAAAATTGAGTGTCACATACAAATAATCCTAATTTGCAATTTGACATAATCATAATCACAAATACACTTATTTGCAACAAATTTATTAAAGATTGAAACATGTATTAATATTTTAAATATTGGGATTCTTCCGATTCTTCCATTGTATATTTTACGAATTGAATGGGGACATAATATACCCAAACTCATTTCATAGACATACTATACCCACACCCATTTTATTGACATGCTATACCCACACTTATTTTATGGACATACTATACCCACACTTATTTTATGGACATACTATATCCACACTTATTTTACTGACATGCTATACCCACACTTATTTTATTGGCATGCTATACCAACACACATTGTATTGACATACTATACCCACACTCATTGTATGGGGTTGTCTGGATAATTTAAAGGAGAGGTCTTTTGTATGTTTAGTATAGTTTGTTTTCCATCTTGGAGATGACTTAGTAATTTAAAGTCAGATATTCTTGCCCACAGTTTAAGCAGCATAATGTTCAGTATTATTCTTATTAATATCATCATCTGTGATCAAAAACAGTGAGGGAAACCACAACACCAACATTAAAAAAGCATTTGAACCTGCTGTTTTTTAAACTAACAGAAGACAACAACTAGGTCTACGATATTATCTATTTGGTTTGTTGTACAATTGTAAATATTGGAACAAAATAGGGCTTTAAATTAATTTGTCTTTTTCTTTTACTTTTCCTGTAATTTACTACCACTATTACGACAACTTCATTATTTGTTGTTGCCTGCCTATAATTTAACTGTAACAAACTTATTTTGATCCATGTTTGTGGGTGTACGTGTTAGTGTTGTGTTAAAGGGTCATTCGAATGTAGATTAATCCATGAAAAGAATTATGTTTCCGATTAAAATTTCATGCAGCAAACAACTTATTTATCATTGCATTCAGTGGTACTTGTGAGTGTGTCTAAGTTAGTGTGGTACGATTTGGAATGAGTGTTGGTGTATAAATGATTGGGTCTATGGATTCATGTTATCAAGTCAAGGTGCTCTGAATTATTAATTGAATCATGAAATGATATAACGGGCAGCCGGCTTGTTCAATGTGAGAACACATTGAGTACAGTACTTGCTGGTTAAGTGGACTGGAAACTCTAAATTCTGTTTGTCTAACTGAGTTTGCCATGTGAGACTAAAGACCCGCCAAGGTTGTATCCTGCCTCACACCCAATGCATGCTGGGATAGGATCCAGCTCCCCGTGACATTGAACAGAGTAAGTGGATATAAAAAACGGATGAATGTATAGAGACGATGTTACAGTGACATCTGTCTCTCTCTCTCTCTCTCTCGCTCTCTCTCTCTCTCCCTCTCTCTTTCCTTCTATTCAGGGTTTTCCAGTTTTGACATCCTGGCAGTAGTTCTATTTCATCCTTCCTGACCGCCAGAGGCAGTGCTAAGCACCGCCTCTGGCGGTCATCCAGGATTCATAGAACCATAGTTACATACGTAACTTGCGTTATATGGTGGGGTATTGCACAAGGGTCCTAAACTCTGCAACACCTTCAGTTCACAGGGGACTTCGTCATTTTCCCTGAGCTTTAGTTTCAGTCTTCTGGGCCCTATCCCTCATGGCTGCCGTCTCAGGGGAGAAGCTCAGATAAAGTGGCATCTGTGGAATTACAGGAAATCAAGGGTAACAAGATAACTTTGAAGAAATAAGAGCTGCTGGCTAAGTTATTGAGTTATTGCAATGGTAATTATGTAATTAATTACACAGTGCACACTCCATTTGTAAAAGAGAGACGCACACTAACTATTAAATTACACTAAATGTAGTTAATAAATAATCAATATACCAGCAAAGTCAAATTGTGTTTACCACTCATCACCAAACAAGACGTCATATGTAATTTATTTTCTCTTTCCTAGAAGATGGTAACATGTCAATTTCAGTAAATTACAATTATTCTTGCCATACTGCATAATAAATTAGGCAATTGTACCTTCATCAATTTGGCTCTTTTCTGCCTGGCTATAGTAACAATGAACATGAACATTGTTATTCAAAGCCTGACTGATGTCTGTTAAAGTAGCTGGCCCACCTCTGGAGCAGGGTTATTAGCTCTGCATTAAGATGGAATCTGTCAATTTGTTGCCCTCGATGGTGCTGACAGGAAATGATGGAGATATGTTGAGCAATCCTTGTCACATGATGCTATCAATGCATCTTGATGCTGTAGAGTTGAATGAAAACACCCCTGACCATTCTTTATTTACTCCTTAATAAAGCAAGAAATTACATCGAGACTGCAGGGTTATAATAGTTGTAGATAAAAAACATCATCAGCCAATCATATTTGTTCTAAAGAATTTACACATTGACTTATGTTTTTTTAAGATTATAGGGCTCTATAAACCTCCTAGGTTTGGATGACTGTGGAAAACTATATTACCAACAACTGCAAGTTATTTATATTTAAATACTGCACCTACCTACTGAATTCCCCGGTCACACGATGAGCTCATTTACCTTTCAATACCCAATGTGCAAACACAAAGCATAAGACAACATAGTTTGATAGTTTAATCAACCCTAATATTTACTTTTCAGAAGACTTCTACATCATCAGATGTAAAACTTAAATTATTTGCCGACAAAAATATATAGATTTTTTTTTCTTTCTGCTGTCTTTGGTAAGTGGCCATGGTATGAATCCGACAATGCACTAAAAGGTTTACTGACATAGTAAATATCAAGGAAACGACCCGACAGGAAGTTGGGCGCCAGAGGTGGACCTACTCAGTGCAGAGGGTTGACTCATTATTTTCCTGTACTGGAAGAACTTTTTTATACTTTACTGCTTAAACTCCTCCTGGCAAAATGTGCGTGCGTGCGTGCGTGCTTGCGTGTGTGTCTGTGTATGTGTGTGTGTGTTAGCTGCTGTTGCACCTATAGCCTGTTGCTGACACGATTTTTTGATCTGCTCTCTTCTTCCCTGGCCTGCAGCACATGCTGTAGCAAAAAGGTTCAGCTGATCTGAGACCAGTGGCAAGGTCACTGGAGATCAAGAGCCCACCTGCTTCACTTTTCTTGGGGGTTTGGCTATGCCTCTGGCTGGAAGACAACAACTAGGTCTATGATATTATCTATTTGGTTTGTACAATTGTAAATATTGGAACAAAATGTAATTTACTACCACTATTTGTTGTTGCCTGCCTATATTTAACTGTAACAAACTGTGTTAAAAATGTAGATTAATCCATGAAAAGAATTATGTTTCCGATTAAAATTTCACAAACAACTTATTTATCATTGCATTCAGTGGTACCAAGTCAAGGTGCTCTGAATTATTAATTGAATCTTGAAATGATGCAGTTGCTTGTTCAATGTGAGAACACATTGAGTACAGTACTTGCTGGTTAAGTGGACTGGAAACTCTAAATTCTGTTTGTCTAACTGAGTTTGCCATGAGACTAGAAGACCGCCAAGGTTGTATGCCTCACACCCAATGCATGCTGGGATAGGATCCAGCTCCCGTGACATTGAACAGAGTAAGTGAGTGACATCTCTCTCTCTCTCTCTCTCTCTCTCTCTCTCTCTCTCTCTCTCTCTCTCTCTCTCCCTCTCTCTTTCCTTCTATTCAGGGTTTTCCAGTTTTGACATCCTGGCAGTAGTTCTATTTCATCCTTCCTGACCGCCAGAGGCAGTGCCCAACTATAGAACCATAGTCAGTAACTTGCGTTATATGATGGTATTACAAGGGTCGAATCTTGCTTTAGTTCGGACTATGCTGATCTTTTGTTGGATCTGCTGTTATCCCTCATATACATGGCATCTGTGTAATTACAGGAAATCAAGGGTAACAAGATAACTTTGAAGAAATAAGAGCTGCTGGCTGTTATTGAGTTATTACAACTGGTAATTATGTAATTAATTACACAGCCATTTTGAGAGAAGAGCATTACTAACTATTAAATCACACCAAATGTAGTTAATAAATAATCAATATACCAGCAAAGTCAAATTGTGTTTACCACTCATCACCAAACAACATCATATGTAATTTATTTTCCTAGAAGATGGTACCATGAACTTTAGTATGTTCAATTATTCTTCAATACTGCATAATAAATTAGGCAATTGTACCTTCATCAATTTGGCTCTTTTCTGCCTGGCTATAGTAACAATGAACATGAACATTGTTATTCAAAGCCTGACTGATGTCTGTTAAAGTAGCTGGCCCAGCTCTGGAGCAGGGTTATTAGCTCTGCATTAAGATGGAATCTGTCAATTTGTCCTCGATGGTGCTGACAGGAAATGATGGAGATATGTTGAGCAATCCTTGTCACATGATGCTATCAATGCATCTCTCCTTAATAAAGCAAGAAATTACATCCTGCATAGTTATAATAGTTATAATGCCAATCATATTTCAGTTCTAAGAATTTACACATTGACTTATGTTTTTAAGATTATAATATTACCAACAACTGCAAGTTATTTATATTTAAATACTGCACCTACCTACTGAATTCCCGGTCACACGATGAGCTCATTTACCTTCACAAAGCATAAGACAACAGGCCATGGTATGAATCCGACAATGCACTAAAAGGTTTACTGACATAGTAAATATCAAGGAAACGACCCGACAGGAAGTTGGGCGCCAGAGGTGGACCTACTCAGTGCAGAGGGTTGACTCATTATTTTCCTGTACTGGAAGAACTTTTACTTACTGCTTTAAACTCCCTCCTGCAAAATGTGCGTGCGAAGTGCGTGTTGCTTGCGTGTGTCTGTGTATGTGTGTGTGTGTTCTGCTGTTGCACAGCCTGTTGCTGACAATTTATCTGCTCTCTTCTTCCCTGGCCTGCAGCACATGCTGTAGCAAAAAGGTTCAGCTGATCTGAGACCAGTGGCAAGATCACTGGAGATCAAGAGCCCACCTGCTTCACTTTTCTTGGGGGTTTGGCTATGCCTCTGGCTGGCAATTGACTGAGCACTAGTTTGGTTCGAACAGATGTGTCGATTGTGGAAATATGTGTTAAAATGTATACTCTACCAGTTTCGCAGATACTCTGAAAAATGTGTCACACTCAACTTTTAAGAAATACAGTGACCAGGAAGATTTAAGAAGTTATTAAGTCTTGTGATGCAGTTGCCAATTTAGGAGCACTGCTGTAAGCGCACTGACTGTGCTGCAGTCATTGTGTGCATTGAGTTCACTGATGGAAAGCTGTAGAGTTAAAGGTGTTGCAGCAGTAAATTAGACACAGATTACATCAAATCTAACAGATCTGACATCGGCTGATACTGAAGTATATTGCATGTGCAGTTTGAGTTTATTGGTAATCAAATCATTCGATACTGGCCACTGTTTCTTTCATTTATCTGTCAACCAACAGTCAAAAGCTTTGCACGTGTTTCTTCAAAAGCCGTTGATTGCCTGTTTTACATAACACAACATCTGGTGTGGAAGCAATGCATTGTGGGCTTTGTTAGTAAATTATCATAAACTTAGTTTATTGTTTGTTCATCATTCATATTTAGGGGTTTAATTTCAATGTCAATTGAGGAGCACAGCAAAACATTACTTTTCTCTTTGGCAATCAACCAAAGTAAAACGAGGCACTCATTAAGACCGGCATTGTAATTGCTCGGTGGAGTTTCACTTTGATTTAGTCTCATCAATAAATAAAATACAATCACTGCTGTTTGATAATACCATGTTCGTTATTCTCAAGTGATGAGATGAGGCTGTTAAGAAGGTTGTGTACGATATACTCGAAAAATGTAATCGAGAACAGATGAATGTTGTTCTCCGTCCCTATTGTAAAGCTACAATATTACTTTTGCTGTAAACCAAACCGTATTTTTGACACAGCTTCAACAATAGTGAAGTAAAATAATTCTGAAAACGTTTAGCCCAGCGGTGTTTGGAAAAAGGCCATTTTAGGAACATAAAAGACCCAGAGGGAACATTTCTCGGAGGCAACATTTCTTTTGTGTTGTATCAATTTCCTACGGCTGGCTGTTACGCTCCTCCAGTGATGCATAAAGTCTCCAAACATTGTTTAAGGAGCCAACCTCAAGGGTTGTAAGTCAACTGCTGTTGGATTGTACAGTTCTTGTCATTCCTTAATGTGAGAAGGACATGTAATTTACCGTTTTGTTGGTATACATTTTAGTTTGTAATACATTACTGGGGATATACAGTATGTGTGTTGCAAAGCAGCATTTCTCACAATGTCACATACAAACAAAAACATAAAATCTTCATTTAAAAAATAAAATGGCTTTCTGGAAGAAAAAGTTATCTAGTTTTGGTCTTTTAATCATCTTCGAGGGTCAAATCTCTCAAGCACATCTTTCAAATACTAATGAATGGAGGTATAGCTACTGAAGGGATTGATGCATTGTTCTTTACAGAATATTAATGTATATGATAGGAGGCTGAAATTCACTGACAAGGAAACAATACACAGTTTATTTTATAGAAACTCTTTCTTTCCAGGTTTATCAGGATTATTCAAACAAACCTATACCATTGGAATGAAGAGGTTTTTTTCTCAAATTGTGTAGTGAATTATTTTTTCTTAAATGAGGCTCTGTGGATTCTTTCAGCGGCTCACGCCAACTGAAGGCATTATTTAGAGCATTTAACTGATGGTATCAAGCTAAGGCTAACTAAGTACTGTAATATTGATGAGGGACAATTAGACATAATGGGACACTGCACTTTCTGGTCTGTGTCACCTATTAGCTACTTTGGCGGCAAATTGTCATGCAAATTCAGTTGGTTAACAGATTTGTCATCTCCTTGAAAACACTTCTCTTGGCGAGGTATTAATGATGCACTATCCTTGAAGCAGCATTGGCAGCAGAAATGTTGTCTTCTGGTTCAGCTGGCCTTTTAACATAGAAACATGCAGCCAACAAATACATCTGCTTGTTACTTTATAGCCACTTTTACTGGTTATTAAAAATTATATGAGGTCAAGAAACACTATGAAGCCAGATTCATAAGGAGTTAGAAAATGACAGCTGCATTGCTGAGAGGAAAAATAACCAGTGCTTCCTGTCGGAAATATATTTAAATACATCTTTATTCATCAAGAACAAAGTAAATACCAAATACCACACTACAAAGGATTACAAAAGGTCCCCAGGCAGCCATATACATACTGTATATACAAATACAAGTAAAGATAGAATACAATTAATTAAAACTATTTTTATGATGTACTCCAGTAAAATAACACTAAATTACAATTGAACAAGATAGATTAAAGGTAGGTATTATTGTATGTATCTATTGTAAGTACATAAAGGGCAAAACATACTTCTAATGGTATTCCATCTAGAAGTTGAAACATGTTCTAACAAGAATGGGCACTCGGTAAAGTGCATACCTTCGCATATCACAAGATTGGGCATTGAATTATGAACATGTTGGCATTATTTGGATAAAAATTGACCGTGCTATGGTAAAAATAAGATTTTGACCTTTTCATGACCTTGACCTTTAATCCGATCGATCCCAAAATCTAATCATATGGTCCCCGGATAATAACCAATCATCCCACCAAATTTCATGCGATTCGGTTTAATACTTTTTTAGTTATGCGAGTAACACGCATACAAATAAATAAATAAATACACGGCGAACAAAACATAACCTTCCGCATTTTCAATGTGACGGTAATAATTCCTTTTACATTTTGCACATGAAAGATATAACCAAACATTAAAAAAAGCTATTCACTAGAGGTGCGGAAATGTATTGATTCGAGGTTGCATCACGTTTCTGACATGAACGACTCTGGATCGATACAGTGACGGAACATATTTGTGAGTTTGTTTTCATTTCAGCTCTGTGTGAGTCTTTACTGCCTTTCACTGTCATTTACTGTCCGTCACGCCTGTTAGTTTACTCTCTCTCTCCTCTGATCTCCTTTCACCCAGGGTGGAGCTCGCACACTTGTGCCCTCGCTACCAATATTAGCATCTCTGATTGAACAATGTTGGGCTGATATAAAACGTGGTTTGAAAATTTGAATCGTGGTGTTGTTAATCACTTCACTTCAGGTGAAAAAGTAGGCATGTGTAGAGAAAATTGAGGATGCGATACATTGAGTGTATCAAGAATCGTTGGCAGGTAAATGGCAATAGGATCGTAAGCTTTCACTGTGATGCATTTATATCTTAAGTCCTCATCTAACAGGATTTCAAGGGGAGATTTTAAAACAGAATTTACAATTGAGTAACTTCCAGAAGAAACCTCATAAAAGAGAGCATGCATTGAGGATATTTTCTGTTGTTTTTACTCCTAAATGAAAACACATCCACTGCTCAAGCAAATTATACTAAGTTGTGTTTCTAATTCAATATAGTAAAAGTTGACCCTTGTTGATATACATGGGTAGGACAAACTGTCACACCTCTAAGTATAATCCAGTACTTCTTAACAACACCACAGACTGCAGCCTCTACAATGGTGAACAAACACCTTTCTAAACAGTTTCAACACAACTGGACCTTATAATCTTGAGGTAGAATTCAACGCAGGGTTGTTGTACTGAATCTGTTTTAGCAACTGGCAACTGTGGGTATTTTAAATATGTCCTGCAATGCTAATCAAAACAGTGATAAAAATATTGAAATGTAGATCAAAAGACACATTAGTGCTGGAGTTATTACAGGATGTGGGAGCAGGATTATTTAAATACATCATTATTATTGTCTTTTTGGGATAACATACATTTCTCAAAATTGATACGATTTGTTCAACCGTTCATTTGTAGAGAGTATTGCTTGGTCTTTTCAATTCTGATTTTGACTTTTAGTTAGCGTAGCAAGAAGGGTTTTGGGGTCTTTTTCAGTCTGACTGACCAAAACCCTTCTTGCTAATTCTCATTGACTGATAAAGACACCACAACCCTTCTTGCTAATTCTCACTGACTGAAAAAGACCCACAGTAAGGGTAGCTTCTGACTGTGAATATCAGATAGCTTTCTAATGACCTCCGACCAGAACTTTTGGATAAGTGGGCTGAGCCAGAGGGCATGGAAGTAATCTTCTGTTGAGGTGGGATGGTTGTGATGAGTCAGAGTGAGCAAGTGGAAATATGTTATGGTCGTGATGAATAGCTTTGTGAGCTTCAGTGAGTGACCTTGAACCTCACTCAGTATGTATAAAGATGGAGGCTCTATCATTCGTACATTCACTTCCCTTCCATTGAAATATGTTGTCTCTTAATCACTCAATTATCTCTGCTTAACATTTTCTATAGATATGGCGTTTCAAGGCCTGCATTTCTCGAAAAGTCTTCAGTGATGCTCAATATTAAAGAATAACTTCAACCCCAGGGCTGAGCCTAAGTACACCCACTGCATAATTTTGAAATAGACAATGGTGTCGAGAGATGAAGCCATCTTTATGACAAAAGCGTTGAATCAGCATTGACAGACAGCCACAGCTGATGACAGCTCGCTACAGTAGCTTGTAAAATATGGATTTTTCTGTGCATTGCATTCTTATATTTCATGAAGTAAACTAATAATAAAAAAATAATACATTTATTTTATAAGGCGCCTTTCAAGGCACTCAAGGTCGCCGTACAACACATTAAAAACAGTTCAAGGATGGACACAATTAAAAAAGCAGAACAGTTATAATCCAAAACGGTCAATTTAATCTCAGAATAAGCCTTGTAAAATCCGAACTCATATAAAAAGAAAAGATATCTTATCAAAACATTTTAGCAAATAGTTGTTGGCTTCTATAGTAATGCTCTTGATTCCCGAATATAGCACATTTAAGTCCTATCTGAGTAACGTGCGGCCTCTCAAAAACAAATGCATATCCAAACCCAATCATATATGAATAAGACCTGACCAGAGTAAGTCATACTTGGGTAGACACCAAAGAGCTATACACTATACCGAGCTCTATTAAGGCCTTGATCTGTTGCCGCCTTGTTTCACTGTGACTGAAAAAAAATAAAAAATAGAGAATAGCAAATATAATCATAATAGTAGGCAGACATAAAACACATCTTGGTCTGGATCAACTGCATGCATAATGTATATACTGTAGCTTCCATTACCTCACCTATTATATAATTGGTTATAATAGCCAAGGTTAGCCAGAGAGCTTTTATTCTGGTTCTTAGAACTCCCGTTTATATTTGGCGTCATTGCAACGTACAAGAAATAGACATCTAGTGTGATAGGTTTACACAAGACATCCATTACTGTCGATTGTAACATTCATACCAATTGAAAATGTGAATTGAATGAGTTTTATTATCTGTGTAATTTGTGTGTGTGGGGATCTGTTGGATATTCATTTATATGTTCTTTAGCCGCCTTATGTTTGTGTGCTTTGAGTGCAATTAAAAAAAGATTTACAAATGTAACTAAGATGTAGACAAAGCCTACGAAATTTTGGGCAACATTCAAGAAAGTCAAGAAGAGAGGTGAGAAAGTGGAAAGAAGAGCGGTGTAAAGAGAAATGCTTTGCCTCGCTGTAGGTTGTTATGTAGCAACATTCAAGGCAAACTCCATTGTACCATAAAACATCATGCACTTCTTTCAGCAACTGGTTCAGCATGTACTTGTTTGTTAGAGACTGCACCTGAACCTGCCATACTGGAGTTGTGGCAGCAATTCATAGTAAAAGGACGGGTACATCATTTGACTCGGTTTGACCTGTTCACCTTAAAAAGTTGTAGAAGTATTTTTTTGTCGTACTACATTTGAATGAATGAGAATCAGATTATGTTTTGTGATGATTATGTAAGCCCCTGGGAAGAAACAAGTTCTGATAGCACAAATTGTGTTAGCAACAAATGTATTAGCATTACATAAGGGAATGCAATAACCCTAAAACAATCAAAACTAAATCAGCATTTGTATGGAAGTGTAGCAAAGAAAAAGCAAGCATGGCACAGTTCAGCTCGATACATTTGGTTTCACTCCACATAAAGGTTTTGTAAACATTAGTGTAGGTGAATTTCAATGACTAAAGGTTTGAGTGGCTTTTTAGCACAATTCACTTTCCTTGTAACCATCAGTGCAGACATTACAAATGAGTGCTATTCATTTGTATATAAGAAAACATATGCCCCTTTCAGTAAGGGAAAACTTGAGGCAGCAAAAGTGCATGAAAGTAGGGTTATTAAAGCGTGATATAGGAGATGGAATAGGAGAATTTTCATTTTCAATGACAGCCAGAAGCATTGATGATCGGTCAATCAATTAATCATTTCCCCAAAAAACATGTGTTCATTTACAAAATATCTAAAGCAAAAATAAAAAATAAAACTGAATATCAGATCGCATCAGAGCATGCTTGTAAATATAATATCTCATAATAATAATAACCTACATTATTATTATTTTAGGAAATATGCAAAGAAAAAAAAGAAAAAAAATTATGTAGCTTAACAATGCAACAAGAAATTATAATCTAACAAATATCTCACAGTGTAACAATTTCTGCCTTCGGGTTATAAATGAAGCTGAAAAGGATGTGGCAAATATTGTGCATCAAAACATGGATGGTGCTGTAAACACCCTGTTAATATAGGCGCAGTCCAGAAAATTATCAAAGTAAGGTCCATACATCGTAGGATACCTTGATATTGAAATTATTGTGACCGATTTATTCCTTATAAATAGCATGTTCTGCCATTTATAATGAATAGTCGGTCAGTGAAACTTATCGAAAAGAGATCAACAGATAAAACTTGAAAATTGAGAAAGTGAATGAAAAGTTAGAAGCAGATTCAAATACTTTCCCAGAAACAAATACAGTTCTATCTTTGCAAAATATAACTAATATTTGGCAAAAAATAGCTTATTATGGTTGCAATTAAACTGTTTTTCACTAAATATCTTTTCAAGATAATAACAATAAAGTGCACGTTTTATCATTAGTATACGCCACAATGAGCTTTCCACTGAACATTTTTTTTAAACAGGGTTCTACGGCTACTCAATTAATGCAGGAAAGACGATCTCACAAAAAGTCGCCAAGAATCTTGACAGTAACCTGTTAATGTCGTAACTTAAACATTTAAATGAAATAATTGGTTCGTTGCAACCAAACATTAGATTGTCAGATTATTTTTTCAAAAAAATCACTGCCAACAATAATCGAGAACACATAGACCCTCGCATCATTAAAAGCTATTGATTCATAACAGCTGTGAACAGTGTCAAAGGAAAATTGCTATACTGAGCATCAGTACAATCTAGGACAACTGAGGATGTTTAAGGATGTGGCTGTCTCTCGTAGCGACTGTCATGCTATGTCACTACCCCCCATGAGTGTTTGTGTGTCAACATGCATTTAGGTAGCACTACCTAGCACAATACAGTATTGATGTATCAGTAGTTACAGCTATGCATGATGTTTTATAGGATGATTATGCTCAAAACAAATGACCTCGGAAATAGCCTGTTACATCAGCAGCTTTGTTAGATAATGCAGAGTATCAGCAACCACATGCTAACATAAATAGATACGTAGACACCAAATGGACATACAGAGGGCGGTGTAAGATGGGACACTGGCACCAAAATAGCCCTCGTATGAAGCTCTGTGCCTTTGAAAAATAAATAAAAATCCCCTCAGGGCAAACCACTGCCTGCCAGCCTGTTGTTCTGAGTGTCTTTCTATGTACGAGACAGCAGAAGACGGCGCAAGCGCACATTAAGTGTTTGTGCAGCGGATGTCAGTAGTTTTGAGTGTACTACTTGTCAATATGAGTTTGCAAAGTTATGCGAAAGAGAGAAACGGCGAGAGAGAAAGAGATTAAGGGAGGGGTCCTAGGGAGAGCGTGATTACTGCATTAAGCATGCATCAGAACCCCTCCGAGCCGTCGCTGCAGAGGCAGGGCATCGAGATGAATGGTTATAATATCCCTGTGTTGTGATAATGCAGCAACAGTTGTTTCTCGTTGATGGCTCAGGGGTTTGACAGACGTAGACACCGACCTTTGGAAAGCAGTATGACAACCCTGCTGTCCTTTCTCCCCCAAAGGCCTGTGACCCGTTGAGACCCTGGGGACAATGAACCAGCAGCACCATTGGGAAAAGTCCATGCATGGCTGGAGGAACAAAAGGCTGGCTGATGCACTGTTTTCTCTTTTCATATCCTGGTGGGGGGAAGCTGACCTTCTGCCTCTTGTTGCAACATGGTGAAAGCAGCACCCACTAAGACATTGACCTCGAGAGCATGGTCCTCGACGCCACCCCGTGAATGCATGCACTTTCAAACGCCAACTTTTTTGTCCTCCCCAAAACATAAGGATCAGATGAAAAAAGGGCAATTTACAGAGAGGTGAGATACATGTTTGAATGCCCTCCCATTTTGCAATGTAGACAATCGTTTTTGTTGAACTTGTTTGTTGTCAACATACCTAATTCAGCAGAGGCAACTCTAACACTGTTTGCCGGTAGGCTTATGCTTTTTGAAAACAGACCATTACCCTTCAAAGTCCTATGATGAGGCCCGTCATGATGTTTCCTTTGAGCACAAAGAGTCCAAAATGTGTAAAGGAAATGGAATGCATTGATTCCACACGCTACCGCTTGTTCTTTAATACTTGTCGTCAAGCCTTTGTATGTCTACATAATCAACCTGAATAAAAACCGCAAGCTCTCTGATTTTAAAAATAAACCTTGTCTTTGAAGCCCTATTTACATCGCTGCTGGGTAACTGCCATGTTGCTTACACCATCAAACGGACGGACAAACAAGCAGTGAAAGACACAATCAATTAAAAATAGATACATTTGAAGCAAGCAAAAAACAACAGTTAACACCTTGTCAGGTGCAGATTATTTTTGTTCTCAAAAAAGTAATTATTATCATAAACGTAATGATGATCCTAAATATGTGCAAAGGTGTAGTTTACATTAAAAAAAAAATACATTTCAATGTATTTTCTATATCATATTGAGATACATTAAAAAAGTTATTGTCCACTGATAATACAGGATTCCAATTGTTACTTTTCCAACCTCTGTCTCCAGATATTGACACTGGAAAGATCAATCTCAGTCATCTTCCACTTTCTATATACCCTCTATCTTTTTCCCTTTTTCCTTCACAAAAGACGGATTTGAGTTGTTCAAGTGATAGCTTGAGCGATGGCCATCTTGGGAAATGAAGTATTTGCTGAAACTGTGCACTTGAAAGGTAATTCCCAAGAACACAGAAGGTATGGAGGAAACTGTGGAGAACAGAAATGGGTTTTCTCTTTTCTTTAAAAAAAAAACCTTTCTCTAGTTTCTGTCACTTTGCAGTGCCATGCACGTCACATTCAGATTATATTCATCATGATGAAATAATGAAAGATTTAGTTAAAAAAATATATATTTTGTATTTAAAATGTGGTCTTCCAACTTTAGACGCCAGAGTGCTTTAATAGTTCAGATCACCGAATAAAGAGCTCATACATTAGTCATACTGTACTGGAAAAAAAACAGGATAAAAGCACTTTCCACTGGTATGATATGTAACGCCATAACACTAAAATAACAAATATACAAACAATCAGCAACATTTTACAGAGTAATTTTAGAATTTCCTAAAAATGTAAATTTTTAAGACACTGTTTTTATGATATTGTTTAGGAATTAACTGAATGTGTTCGTGAAATAAGCAATTTGATGACATCCTCTTCAGGAAATTGTACTGGGCATTTGTTTTGAAATTGTTCTGACATTTTATAGACCAAAAGCTTATTTAATGCTGTTACGTCCCCTTTGTGGTCTAGGGGATACGCGGGGGGAACGAACACATGACTGTCAAAAGAATAAGTGAAAAATATCGAAAGTAGGAGTAACGGGTTCAAATAATATTTATTCTTAACACAAAAGACAACGGTTAAATGAAGTGGGAAAAATTGGGACAGTTGTGGTTGTGCCAAACAAATGAAATCAAGATAACAAAACCAGGCCTGGCTAACTACCTCTATGAAAAGAAAACAAAATGGCTTAACTTGCTTCTGTAACAAAGTTCGGGTTAAAACAATACAGAGGCAGCACCAACCAATAGCCTAGTGTTTCTAGACACAAAGTACCTCGTGAGTGCACAAATGTACAGGGTACCCCAAATTTACCTACTGTCCTCAACCTCTCACCACACACCTGCACCTCCTGCAGTGTCAGTGTACACATTACACAATCCAAAAAAACACCCCCGAACTCTTCGGTCTTCTTCCTTTTGAACAGGGGCCACTCAGCCGATTGGCCAGTTCGCCTTCTGGCACCCAGTTCAGGTCGTAATTGATGCCACCTGAAGGGAGAACAAGGAGGGAGGGGAGAACACACAACACTGACACGTAACAAATGTGGTCTGGTGATAATACAGTCGTCTGTATTGTCTCTTCACTTCCATGGATGCACGATATTATGATCGACATACATAAATGTTGAATGGACCGTACTGGACCTCACTTCTCTAGTTTTCCAACTATTCAAAGCGCTTTAACACTACATGTCATCATTCACACAGTGACGGCTACCATGCAAGGTAGCACCTGCCCATCAGAACTAACTAACATTCATACCACATTCACACACCGGAAAGAGCCTGCGGGGACAATCGGTTCAAGTGCCTTGCCCAAGGACACCCCGACTAACGGAGCCGGGGATCGAACAGCCGATCCTTTGAATGAAGCACGACCCTTCTCTACCACTGTGCCACAGTCGCCCCTGTGTCCACCCACATACTGCTGTGATCGATTATGCCAAACTTGAATGTTAAGAAATGATGGTTTCTTCCTGAGGTGCTCTATATTGCATTCAGTATTTTGGCGACAACCTATGGAATTGACGCAAATGTGGGAGAAAATGCAGAGTAGGGTGAGCATCAAGAATAATCAGGCTGTACAGTGTAATTGTATTTCAACGATGATAAAGTTTGTAGTTGAATGGCACAAATGATCATGCTAGGTTCAGCATTTGTGGATATGTCAGTGGATAAGTTGAAAGAAACCCCTCAAGCAGGAAAAAGAGACAATCTTTTTCATGGTAGACACATCTTTTGACACAGAAGTTTCACAATGTGCAGAGTTTTTTTGGTTTGGACCGACTGCTTTTGAAGGGTGGGAAAGAGACGATTTGACTGTTCATCAGCGACACCACACCATGGGGCACTGGTTCACCTTAATACCAACCAGGGGAGGACCATCAACAAGCAGACATTCAACATCCTCAATGAGTAAATACAGAATTTGGAACATCCTTATGTTCTCTAAGTGCAGTACTGCTTTGTCTTTTACTTGATTTTGATGAACAAAAAATACAATATGTACAAACCATGGCAAAAAACCCACCCCTTCTTTTGAACATACTTTATTGATGCTGTTAACAAGCTTCCATGCAACCTGGCAAGAAATTGCAAGCCAATATATTCATCAGTAGCCGAGTATAGCAGGGACGTGCGGTCAGGGGAGGCAGGTGAGGCAGAGCCTGAGTAAAGAAAGTTTAACAAAATAAAAGAATATTGATAACATCAAATTTATATTAATATTTGCACACCGATCTTTATGTATGACTAATTTCGAACATTTTATAGTCAAAATCGCTGAATTTGCCTATTTCCTGTTCAAATACTGTCACACCGCGGTGAAGCTTGTCTTGTCTTGGGTTTTTGTCTCGTAACTTCCTGTTTTATTTTGAAGTCTAACTCTCCTCTCGTTTCAGGTGACTTGCCCTTCCTCATGTGTCACCGGTCTGATTGTCTCCCCTGATCCCTGATTGGTTCCACCTGTTCCCCATTACCCTCATGTGCTTATAGTCTGCGTCTTCCCTCTGTCCTGTGCCAAAGTGTTTCGTCTCATGTCTGATCACCGAAGCCAGAACCAAAGGCATGTTCATAGCCGCCGAGTCTTTTCATAAGTGTGAACCTACCTCGAAAGAGTGATTTTTGTTGTAGTTTTCCGAGTCCAGCCTTTTTGTTTCTTAGTACTTTGTTTAGCCTCCACCTCTTAGAAGGGTTTCGTTTGCATTAATAAAGTATGCTCACTGACGCCCCAGCTTTTGAGTCCTGATTGGAATCCCGGCCTGACAAATACAGGATGAAACGAGACTTGAGGCAGCGACGAGTCGAGCCGCACCTCTGATTGCGCAATCCATCACAAACTGGGTTGAGACATGCAATTGGTCCGTGCCGGTTGCCGTATCTCTGCATGTCGCCAATATAATGTTTGCAGATATGTTTATTTGCCCTGATTTTCCACAGTCTGGCTAAGGTCTTTAACCATTACAGTTTAATGTTTGTAAGTGACATATTTAGTTTTGCTGATGGGAAATAAAACCGCAGTGAAAAGGCGCAAGGTGAGGCAGATAATACTCTGCCTCACTTGAAGGGGGCGCTCGTGAGCCAACGGGTACTTGTTGCTGTTTTTCTATGCTGAGGCGCCAGGCGAGTCAAGTCAGTTTGTTTTTGTATTTTGCGACGCCAGACCGCCAACATGGAAGAGGATTATATATCTAAGCTTAAAAATGTCTCAAAAGTGGATGTGATTAACACAGGTAGACCAATGCCGGAGCTAAAAGGTTTGCTTCAAACTTTTTCTTACCTTAACTTATCTGTAATATGTACCGTGTGTGTTGTGTGAAGAATGCTGATGAGACATGAAATAACCAGTAGCCAATTGAATAAGCTACCCTTTTGGGTTTATATATTTGTAAATCTGACACTAAAGGAGTCAGTGCCTCACCAACCATGAACCTCACCGGACGTCATTGGAGTATAGAGAATGTCTCTAATCAGAAAGGTACAAGTGTTCTTTTGAGAGTTTTTCATAATATTCCACGGATTGATAGCAACAATTTAGCAAATTAATTATGGAGCCTTGAATCTCGAACACATCTGTTCTGAAGGAAACATTTATAGAAATTTCATTTACTGTAGTCAGTTCAATTCAGACCTATTTTCTCCCTTTCAGACAGATGATTGCCGACCACAGACTTGAGTAATTGGCCAAAGGTGTCAGCGGTTTTCTAAATCACCTCTTTGTTTACACTTCTCTCCTTTCTGCCCTTACAGCTTCTGCAGATGCAAGAGCAGTGTGGTGTTCTCGGCAGTAATTGCAAGAAGTGAGAGAGCCAGGCCTCTGAGAGGCACCGAGGTGGCTCTGATGTGACTACAGTCCCTGCAGTTTGAAGTGGTGTCTGCTTGAAATGGAAGTTGACCTTGACTAGACAGAAGCATCTCTGCCTTGTGGGTAGCAACAGGGAGGGCAAAGGGCACTTCTGTCTGCCCACATCACATTACGTAGACCTGGTGGTAAATGTCACTCAGGACCACACCTCAGCCACAAAGAGATGTTATAGGGACAGAGGCGAAAGCGACCCCTCCAAGGTTGGACAGTTTTTGCCAAAGGCGAGTTTTGAGTTGATTCCAATGGCCCCATAGTTTAAGGTCTCCAGGCAAAACAATCTCAGCTGATGTGGTATTTGTTGTTCTCCCTCCCAGTAAGAAGAATGTGAATAAAATGCCTGACACTGTGCCCTGGCTCTGTTTATGTTGTGCTGTATAGTCCTTCGGATGACAAAGTAATCCCTAAAACTGATTATTTCATTACATTTAAATATATTCATCATTACATTCACAATAATTGAATTGGCCTGGTCCACATAATTACCATCCACACAAAATTATATATTTTTTCATGTTCCTCAAGATTTAAATTATTTTACAATGTATTGGACAATGTATTCCTTTATTATGTATTTGTTATGCTTTAAGCTAAATGGGATAAACTTCCCAATGTATCCATGTGTAGCTATTTCAAGGTGTCGCTTTTGCAATCGATAAGATATTACATTTCATCCAGGAGCCATTGAGTGTTATTTTACCGTCTTTGTCGTATTAAATTTCAAACTGGTTGTTAGCGGCTGCATCACTCATCATTCAAATTATATTCTGCATGCATCGTCATGGTGCCAGCAGAAAGTCACAATTTGCTTCCCATAAGTGTGACTGTTCATTTGTGTTTTAATTTAAATGCACCATTGTAGCAGGTGTATAACAATGTGAATGAGTTCTATAGTGGCTACTTGTGCGTCAAACATGGTCTCTACTTGTTTTAAAGACTGTCAAAGTGAAACATTACACCACTGTGCTTTACTGTTTCTGTAGTGTATAGTGTTTTTGCAGGCACGTGACACAATAGGGGAAATATGCAGATCTGAGACCTCCCGGAGCTTTCCTGATCACTATGCCAAATTTCTCTCCACTGTACAGTTTGCTGAAATAAATGAAGTTCTTAGGTAGGGTAATATATTTTCTCTCTCTCTCTCTCATAAAAAGATGGTGTAGGCATATTCTCAATATCTCTTAACTTCAATTCTATTGCAGTGTAATTCCTGTGGCCGAACCTCCCAAGTCAGTTCCTTTGGACCGGATGAACTCTGTTCTAAATGCTACAAAGTCAAGCCCATTATTCTGTTTCAAGTGTGGCCGTTTACATGTACATCTGTGTTTGAGTAAAATCTGATTCAGCTGTGAAGCAGCCCCTGCAGATGTGAGTAAGACCCTGCTTTTTGTATGCAGTTTAACTACTGTAACTACATTCTTATTACTTAGTATATACATCCATAATTTGTCCTACTGTGGGACCACTTTCAAAGAAACAATCAATACTATCCATTTTGCTTGATTCATCATTCATTAATAAAACAAAAGTACACACACTCTGTGGTATTGTATGTTTCCTTTTTAATAGGACGAATCAGCCTATTGCCTTAACATATTTTCAAACTTAACGAAGGACAGTCAGTGCAGCTGTAAACAACTTATATAAGAACAAGTCATTTTCTCGGCATCTTTTGCTGCTTTTCTCATTCGTCTTAGCCACACTGCAACTGACACAACTCAGTCAAAGAATCATTCTGTTGCACTACATCATGTATGTATATGAACACACTATGTACACAACAAACTACAGTCCAGTCTGATACTGACAACTTGCTCTCAGTCACATCACAGATACCAGCTGTAGACTCTGCTTTAATAAAGTACATTCCAACATCTGATAAGCTGATGTGGTGCGAGAAAACGTTGAGTGTCTCACACTAGACGTGCACAACAAGCCTCAATAGATTTGGTCCAACAACAAAATTACAGGATGGTTACCAATTTAGTGTTAATATAAATCGGTAGTTCCTGTATATTCATAATGGCATATCTCTAAACCTCCCACAGTGCACCGAGATACATTTTGATTCATAGGTTTTTTGCAGGATTGGACAAACTCAAGGAGGATAATTGCTGCAGGTGCTCCACAGATGTATTATGAGATGTCCTTAAATAACTTAATTTCTTTAAAATAATAAAGTTATGCCTTTAATTAGCTTTTCCCTTTTCACCATCTCTTAGTAAGTATAACTAATGCATCAAAATTGTTATATAAGCCTCTCAAATGTCGACCGCAGCACAATCCTTTTTTCCAGTTAATGAAACATTGGCACCACGCTCGCCTCAGGAGAACTAGTAATCTTGGTTTGGGTCCTAAACAAGGCTATATGAGCTACACAAATAGTCACAGCAACAGATAACCATGGCCTCAGGACCAGATCCTGTAGTTTTACATGCATGTAGCGGATATAATACAGCAACGACTGCCCAGAGCTTTGATCTGATAGATTAGTCCATTATTGATTTGTCAAATGACTCAACTCAAGCAGAACATTTTCATTTTCTCGAATGGGAGGATTAGCTTTGTCTAAACATCGTATGAGTTTGGCATTTAATGTATTTGCACCTTAAATTGACTGTATACACATTGTATACAACACTACGATAGTTTGACCTAATGCATCCATGCAACGTAAACGGTCACTCCAACAGATAGATAGACACAAAGACTCATGGTGTAAATACTAAATATACTAATCACACTATGAGGTATACATGTCAAAATAGAAAAGGAAGAGCATGCCCAACTAATGTGTGTTTAAGTTGCATACTTACAGTTTCATAAGAGAGTCCATCTGAATGACTGCCCCAGCCCACCATTACCACTTCAGCATTAAACAGTGCTACTCCACTCGCAGCAACAAAGTTAACAGACTGTCAAAGAGCAATAACACCCACCACAGGCTGGTGCGTCCGTGTAAAATGCAGCTCATGAAAACAATGTCATACAGAGATGAATCCATAGCATGGCTGATGTTCATTAAGCATCACGAGCAGCGCAACTAAGACGAACCAAAAAAAGACACAATAAACATCCAGTCTCTAAATACTGCATGATAAACAAACATCCAACCACCAAACTATTAAATTCAATTAAATTCAGTTTATTTGTATAGCCCGATTTCACAAATTACAAATTTGTCTCGGAGTGCTTTACAATCTGTACACATAGACATCCCTGCCCCAAAACCTCACATCGGACCAGGAAAAACTCCCAAATAACCCTTCAGGGGGAAAAAAAGGGAAGAAACCTTCAGGAGAGCAACAGAGGAGGATCCCTCTCCAGGATGGACAGAACAATAGATGTAATGTGTACAGAAGGACAGATTTAGAGTTTAAATACATTCAATGAATATGACAGAGTGTATGAATAGTTCATAGTAGGCATATTCCACGATAGAGACCTCCACGATCCATCAGGCAGATGGCGGTGGGGAGGAGGAGTGGGCGGAGTCTCAACAGTGGGCGGAGTCTCAACAGGGCAGTGGCGTAGTCAGGAGCAGGAATTCCACGACCCAGACCTCGATGATCCATCAGGCAGATAGGACTATCACACTACACAGAGTTCATGCAATGAGTTCTTACCTTTAGAAGAGTTTCCTCTTTGACTTTGCCAGTGCGAACTGATCCGTCCCATCTTCAAATCCCATCGATCACACCAGGATGGACTCCAGCAATGACAGCACCGAGTCAGTCAGTTCTGGGCCAATGACAGCGATGTACAATCAATGCCAAACCCTCCTAATGGTGATTAAATAAACTATTCTCTTGGTGCAGTTTGTCTGGAAGGAAGCGATGCAACAGGTCACCGGTAAGGGAAGATGTTTAATTTCAAGGTCAGCACCTCACAGCAGTTTTCTGAAACCTTTGATGAACAGAAGCTTCCTTGGTATGCTCCACAACAGTCCTTCTTTATTTAGATAACCTGTTTGTTGATTCCCTGGCTGGAACAAATGAGTTTGTCTCATCCACTTTTTTTTTCTCTTTCGAGATGAACATCCATGACATGGCGCACAGCTTCCGACTGGTCCCGACTGCAGGACCGCAGAGTTCCTTCCTCTTTGCTTTATCGGCCCCAGTGCACCGTAAGAGATGTCAATTTACAAGCCTTACAAAGCAAACACTACTTCCGTTGCTGATGACAGCCCTGATGCTGGTGGCGAGACTAATGTGTCTGCTGCAAGAATACCATTTTCTTTGGTGCTGATGTCTGATTATGGCTGGCTCCTGGCAGCAGGTCTAGCTGACGACAGCACCTGTTGCTGGTGATCGGACTTCAGACGTTGCGTTATGTCCCCCACGCTGTTTTCACTGGCACAAAGTTGAAATATTGTTAATATTTTGGACTCGTAGTCAGGCCATTTATCTCCATCTGGGTGATAGTTGAACGAGCATTTGATGCTAATAAATTGGAGACAGGTTGAAAATATATCCCCACCGCAAGACAGGTGAACTTCTTATCAGCCGTTCAGGAGATTTCGTGTCATTGTAAGACTGCAGTAAGCTAAGAAAAAGAGCACTTAGCATGGCGCTGTCACGGGGTATAGTGAGGCAAAAGCTCAGGCGCACAGGAAACAGGCAGGAGTCCAGGTACAGTGAAACAAAAAGCTCCTTTTACTGAGAGAAAGGGCAAACATGGAACTCAGGTAGAAAGGTGAAGTGACACACAGGATTTACAAAGGGGGAACTTACAGGAACTAACAACAGGACTAAACATTAATCTGGCAGGGTACATAAAAAAAAAAGGCAGGGAAACCACAGGTGTAGGACATGAGCAATCAGGGAGAAAGAGTGGCTGAGGGCAGGTGAAGGGAATGAATAATCAAAAGAGACTGGGGACACAGACACAGAACTAACAGGGTGTTACAGGTGCACTTAGTCCAACAGATGAAAACCATTAATGTAAATATTGCTTCTAATTTCATATGCCAGCTTTGCACACAGTGCTGCACTCGGGGATCGCTGCCCCGAGTGGCCGAAACATATAGTGCAGCAACTGAAGGCTACGAAATGGAGCACAGTGAAATAGGCACTCAATACAATAGCTCTGTGAATATTGACTAACAGTGATGGAATATAACCAAGTGGAATTACTCAGTGTTTGTGCTTAAACAATGTTGATATGTTTCTAATTTATCTACTTTTTTTATACTTCTAATCTATTACATTTCAGAAGTAAATATTAGTAATTTTTACTGCACTACATTTATTTGGAACTTACAGCGACACATTATTCTTAATATTTTAAGGTCATGAAAACATCATGATTTTTATTTGCAGGTGATTATACATGAAAGAGAACATATATATTTATGAATATCATATTCCATTTCTGCCGTTATATTTAAAGCCAGGTGTTCTTTGTCGGGAGAAGGGCAGATTAATATAAACACTCCAATATATAATATAATAATATAAAATAATGCAGTTCAGTACAACACCACCACTAACTATGCCCATACTCAATATGAAACACATTGAATTTACACCTTCCTTTTTGTCAAAAACACATTATAGTCATAATACAAGTTTTCCATTTAATATTCCGTTCCATTATCCAAAACCTGTTTAGAGTCGTGGGAGCTGATCCCAGCTGACATTGAGCGAAACGCGGGTTATTGTCTGATTCCCTGGATAGGTCGACACATAGGAACAGACATTTACACTCACATTCACACCTATGGGCAATTTAGAGTCCAATTAACCTGAGCTGCATGTTTTTGGACTGTGGGAGGAAGCTGGAGAACCCGGAGCGAACCCTGCTGCCACGGGGAGAACGTGCAAACTCCACACAGAGGGACCAACCGGGCCCCTCTTGCTGTGAGGTGACAGTGATAACCACTGCACCACCCCATATAAATATATATTCGTATACAAAAATGGTTA
Organism: Pseudoliparis swirei; assembly: GCF_029220125.1. Lineage (NCBI taxonomy): Eukaryota > Metazoa > Chordata > Actinopteri > Perciformes > Liparidae > Pseudoliparis > Pseudoliparis swirei. Next base: position 19,902,624 of record NC_079406.1, on the reverse strand, counting down.
TTCACTGCTGCATTGGATAGTAGAGGCCCCTCATAATTTCAGTAAAGATTATACCACAATTGCTTTGTTTGCAATCACTAAATACAGCTCTCATGAGGCTCTAACAGCCTCCCACTGGATACAACTCATGGGATATGTGTGCAACTGACTCAATGTTAACAGTTGGTTTACACAAGGTTTACAATCTGATTTACATTTGGACGAAATTACTTGTGTTGCCTGGGTTCTGTTTATGGTTGTTACACTCAGTTCCTTAGGTCCTTACAAACCAACAGCACGTTGTTTGCACTACAGTGACGATGCATCACGGAGAGCAGAATCTTTCATTTAGCAAAACACAACTGTTGCTACGTTTGGTTGGGTGCAGACCTTATTTTTGCAAATGACAAATCCTGCTTGAATTTCAGCCTCTGAATTGTTTTAATACGTGAACATGTCTCACATTTATTTTCTTTTGTCTTGTAACTGTGCCCACAACACCCCAAACTATGACATACTTGAGAAGACTGAGCTGGATAGATCTCTTTTGAAAATAAGGCACTGATGCTTCTTACCTCAGAAAGAGGTTTGCCTCGTGGGAAAGGGGTTTTCTGAGTTTTACAAAGAGATACACTATAAAGCTATCATTAGCATCTCCTTGGTATGAGCTACGACCAAGGATACTGTGTCTGTGAAAACAACACTTCCTGTGACATTCCACTGTTTGATTATCTGCAGTAACCTTGCAATTGCCTCAATCACAGGGAATTAATTCCAGTCATGCCACTCCCTCCCCTCCCCCTGAGTGGTCTCGGGCCCATGCATCGTACTACCGGCCCTGATTCACCCTGAATACCAGCCAAACCCAACGATTTTCAGGTCCCCAGGCCCCCATTGCTATCTCTCTGCCTTCACTCTCAAAATGGGCCGGTCTTTTGTTTGCACATACGTTATAGCTGCCAGATTGTGGCAGATTTAGGCCTTTTTAGTTCCACACTCACAGATGATGTCAAAATTAAAAGTTTTTCTTTGCTTAACAGTGTTCAGTCCAAACATGAGAATATATATATTACATTTTACCAGGTAATCCACAGTTTCAAAATATGTAGAAATGATACTTTGTGCAGGTAGTCTCCGGACTCTGAAACATTTGAAGCTGTAATTTTTATTGTTTTTAACAACATAATGACGGCTTTCGTGTCCGATCTATAATATATGCATCATATTTCGGCTAGCATCGATTTAAGAACGGAAAGTTGTAACAATTTAAACTTACTGTTTGTAATGTGGTCACATTTTACAGCAACATTAATGTATTTCAAGGTAAATGTGCATTACATCAGGCCATGAAACCTTCTTCCCAGGAACTTGGGCAATGATTACTTCTCTCTGTCTCAATTTAGAGTTTAGTAGGCAAACAGCAGCTGCTTTCTCCCATTGTGCTGAGTACAGCCATACCACAACGCCTGCCTATTTAAAGGACCATGTAGTTGCACCATCCAATATATGGGCTGCTGTGATGCCAGGCAGGTAGCCTTATTTCCACTGACTCAGCTTTGTAATGCAAAATTAATGAGCCACCTTGCATTGGTTAGACGAGCACTTTTAAATACTGAGCTACGTTCAAGAGCACACTTACTGGGAAGCTTTTGTCACGCGAGACTGGCCACCTAGAGGTTGACATTTTCCAGGCTTTCTATTTGAGCCCACTGTGTAATGGCATCTTTATTGGAAGCCATGATCCAAACTCTTACAGTACTCCGTTGGGAAGGTTTTGATGAGTCATATTCGTCTATTGAGGGGGGGTCACCTCACAACAGGAAGGTCATGCTTTGTAAACCTGACTCGACCAGATAGAGCCTTTTTGTGTTCAGAGTTTGCCTTCACTTTTCTGCTCTCCTGCTTTTTCTATGTCTGTGTTGGTTTTCAACAGTCCAAAGACTGCATAATATACGATAATTAATATGGAGACTATGCAATTGTTCGTAGATGTAAATGTGAGTGTGTGGTTGTATGTATGTCTTTATATATGATATACGGGTGACCTTTCACACTGCCTTTTGTCCACTGTATGCTGGAATAAGCGCCATCCCACCATAATCCTGAGCAGGAGCGCTTCAGGGAATGGAGGGATGGATAACTGACAAGTGAAAACAATAATGCAGGTTTTAGATAAAGGAAAAAGGGGACATTAGACATTTTCTTTATGGTTTTCAGCACTTGAGATTTTCTTTTTATAGCCCATTGTTGGTGGTGTTTTTATCTGCAAAATGATGCATAATGTATATCCTGTATGGATTTATGTCAGTGCTAAGGGGAAATGATGTATTTATGCACATGTAAAGGAATGGTGACTGGGAGGAGGAGGTTGTTGAGTCTACAGTGGGAGGTTGTCTTGGACCAAAGGCATCTGTCTGGAAGTGGCTGTAATTGGCTGCAGTGTGGCATTATCTCATTAATATGGAGCCCAGGGAAAGAAGACAGCCAACTTCCTCCCTCTGTGTTTGGTTGTTTGACTGTATCTCCATTGATGCTAAATGCAGTGCTCCCAGGGCACCCCATGCCTGTTGCCTGGTTCGTTAAAACCAAGAAAATGAATATTAATGTCATACAGACTTGAAGCTGCAGTCGCAGAAGGGGGTCGTCAGTCTAAAGGCCGTTACAGACGATTTCTGCGTGTACTTAATAGGGGCAATTTGGGAGGGTCCAAATCCTGCAGGAAGACATGCTCAATCAATATGGAAAGTGCTTTTGACACCTTATTTTCCTGTCCACAGGGGATCATTGCACACTGTGCCCAAATGAAATCACAGGATTCATATGGAAAAAAGGGTCAACTCAGAATCACTTCGAAATATACAAGATAAACTTGTTAGGTATAGTACTATAGTCTAATTCCCAGTAGATACATGCACACGACACAACGTTTTGAGGGTGCAAAGATTTATATTAATGGCGCTCATTGGTAAAGAGTAAAGTAAATTGAGAAAAAAAATGATGTGCATGGGCAACCTTGATCTTGGGAAGGCAGAAAATATTGTCAGTAACCACGACAGTAACATTTATGACAGCAACCACTGCCTGATTTCAATTTACTTGACACCAGTAACACCAGCAAGCGGATGTGTCCATTCAACCATGGGTAAAAGTAAACAGCCACAAACAGAAACATCATACACTCTTTGCTAAACTTGCTAAAAGGACACCGATTAGACCAGAATTCAGAATCTCATTGTTTTTAACTCACCTTTGAAAAAGAGGCACTGCTGAAAAAACACGACTTTCCACACTTAAAGGAATAGTTGATAATTTTTGGAAACAAGCTTATTTGCTTTAATGAGTTGGACAGGAAACAGAACAATTACACACATATCTGTCCGAAAACAGCTAGGCGACTGTTAGCGTAGCTTAGCACAGTCTTATATAGTCTCTATTTGACTTCTCATCCAACCCTTGGCAACATGAATAAATGTATTCCCAAAATGTCTAATTATTCCTTAAAAATCCATTCATTCAGTGTGATTCTGTTTCACGCTGTGCTACTGCTCCTGCTCTCCAATTCATAACTACAGTCAGCGCCTAAAGTTTTCAGAGAGGAAATGCAAAATGCAATCGTCAGGGTTTTTACAATTTGATCCATGTGTGAACTTTAGAAGATAAATTACTTTAATGAGAAGTGTCTCAAAATTCTTAAAGTCTTAAAACTCCTTCGTTATTTTCTTTTCAAATCTTATGATTAACTAAAATGCAGTATATCCAAGTATGGCGTCAGAGGAGGTGAAAAAAGTTGAAAGTCAATGTTGAATATAGCATTGTTCCATAATCAACACCTGATTAAGGTTGGGTGAACAGACTGCCTCAAACTACTAATGTGTTAGTCCCTCCATTAGACTGCTATCTGCTAGCAATGAGCTGATGAATTATTAATTATTAATACATAGACATCTCACTGGGGAGCTACCTTGGATCCTCAGAGCAGACAACCGTAAAGGGACGTTCAAGGTCAAATAAAATAGGTACGTAAGGATAAAGACACCGGAAAATAGCGATGATTGGTTTAAAACACAGCACTGTGGAAGGCTTCCCACTCGCCCTGCGGTCATATTGGCTCTTTTTCCATTTGAATTTCAGCAGCATTAATGAAACTTCAATTAACCATCAGGGGTTCATCTTCCGGCTCACCTCCCTAATCTAGTTTGATGGAAGCAGTTAAAGAATCAGCAGAGACAATTTAAAGCCCTCCCACCTTAGTAGTGACTGTGAGTATCAGATACTTGTAGTTATAACAGTGATACCCTTTCACTGTCAGACAAGGTGTGGAAGGCTGCATCATGTAGTTTCACACTTTCTTAACCCTGTTTCACTTTCGCTTCCCCATTAATTTGTAGCTCTATAAACACTGCCACGATGTAGACCTGATGTCACACTGGTTAATTGGGTCTGACCCCTGATGCTTGAATTATTGAGGTACTTTGAAGAGAGAAACCCAACAAGCCTCCTAATTGATACAAGCAACACACAAGCACACACACTGCTGTGAAAGGGTGTGCAGATCCCCGGCATTACAGAGGCCTTTTGGGCCCATTGCCATTCTTCTCCCAGCAAATTCGATGTTTTTAATGAGGGACCACCCTGTCTCTCCAACTTTGTCTGAGCAACAGCTAACCACAGCTGGATTTTCGAGTCTAAAAGAACTGCAGTAATAGATGTTCATTATGTACCAGATCTCCATTATAGGTTTCCTCATATTTCCTTTTACGAGTTGCTTACATTATTAACGACTTTTTGAATTTGCAATAATATGTTGTAAAATTATTGTTTGTTAATGTTAACATGCACATTGTATATTCAGTTTAATTTTTTTGGCAGATTTAAAATATAAATAATAATGCAAGTACTATTTTAATTTTTTTTAAGAATTGTAAATTCTAACTCTTCTAAGTTGTTACTACATTGAAATTATTCAATGTCTTTTGATGACAATAATTATTCCTCATTTATCAGCACATTTTAGTTCTATTCAGGACTTTAAATACGGTTTATATATTTTTCCTTTGAAATTACTTATTTTATACAATTGATAGATTAAATTACGAAGGCATTTGAAAACGAAACGTTAATACTAAATATAAACTATACTGTGGTGTCTCATCCTCTTATGATTTAATGAATAAACTAAATGGCCATTTTGGAAAAGGTTTTCCACGTTTCTAAACTCGCTCCCCTGAATCCCAGTTGTGCAGAGCAAAATAATCATCTCATCAATAACATTACAATTGTGTTCAATTGTAATCATCTCATCAATTACCTCCAACATCACTCTGTAATTACACTCCATGTACTTCCTTTAGGGGTAGGGTTCAGAACATTTGAAGGACTAGTGACCACAAAGCAACAATGACCCGAATGCCATTTGTGAGCTCCATGGTCCGTAGTTAATAACATAACAGCATAGTTGCAACACTTTCTTGAAAATAATCTTTAAGCCTTTAAAAGTACAATTGCTCCCAAATATCATACCTCAGGCAAAATACAGTGCACACATCGTTGTTTGGGTGTTGTGATGGCTGTCATCTGTTCGTTTTTTTTTCCGCAAAATGGGAGTCAGGTGAGTTTTCAAAGGGTATTTCATTGACCAGCACTTTGTTGTCTAACCTCAGAGCAGACATTTTTGGCGAAGACAATAAATACATCTAACAACATGTGGTGCTGTGGTCAATAAGAGGAGAATTTATAACCTCACTCATCTATTCATACTGTTATGTACTCTATAACTTCTTAACCCTTGTGTTGCCTTCGGGTCATTTTGACCCGATTCAATATTTAAAGAACTTGAGAACACTTGGGAACTTCACATATCAGTCATATATATATACTGTTTATGAAAATTTAGTATTTTAACACTGAAATATAAAACATAACTATTTCTGACCAATGCCCATTTTCCCTACGTATCTACCACCATAATCAGTTTTTACCCAAATCTCATCTACTGCTCGCCAACAGCGACATTTGCCTTGCATGCCAGTTCATGCAACTCTCCAGTACACTCCAACAAGGTCCAATTGCTTCAGCACTTCTATGCGTACTCCTCAGTGGCCATCTGCTGCTGTATGTTAATACGTGCTTGTGTATGAATAAGTTCAAGAATACATTTTCACCCTGTGCATAAACTGAAAATGTCTCATTAGAATAAGTATCTCAGCATGTGTCAACATGATAGATGTCATAAAATCTTACTAAACATTCTTCATAGAATGTCACAATGTGCAAGAGCTCACCTGTAAGACATTTTTCAATAACTTAGCATCCACAATAGTAGGTGTACAGCTATACTAAGTGAATTTATGATTACAACTACACAATAATAAAGCATGTCATAATGTTGAATGGTTTGTCTAATACTAAAAGCTGTATGTATTCTAACATGAACTGTCAAGTCAAACCTTGCATTAGTTTGCACTAATAGTTGATGATGGTCATGTTTTTGATATAGACAATTTATCTTAATTTGTTTAATGAAATTGTGTCTGTGAAGAAGCTGTCATGTTGTCCAGTAAGGTAAGGGAGATGTCATGCTCCCTCCATATGCCTAATCATGTAAAATACACACACATGGTGGTGATTTGTTGGCCGCCAGTTTCACACAACCAGGCTGAGCCAGTAGATAGATCAAGCTAGCTGGATGCTTCATGTCCACATTCACTTCAAAGCTATTTTAAATAAAGAGAAACTTCATTTAGAGTGGACAAATAAATGTCATAGTGCACCATAAAGTGAATTGCATTGTGTGTTTTTGGCGATTAAAGTCCATGGTGATATAAAGGGGGGTGGTGATGTCATTGTTTGTAAAGGAATACCCCCCCCCCCCCCAACAATATCATTGACAAAGGGAGATTGTGAACTTAGAGTGAATGCTACAAGTCAGCTAATAGAGTAGAAGGCATGGAGTAAGAGACACTGAGATTTGCATGAATGAGCTTTTCTGACTGAATATCTGGTCAACGTAATTATTTCTGGTCTGTCGTTATGTTTTACTTTGCTGTTATTTAATGGAAATAAACAAAAATACTCCCGACCAAACAAACCAACTCACTTGAAATCCAGTTATCAGGAAAATACTATCTGCAACCCACATCTTTAGAGATCAGACTCCCGGGTTAACGGATGCACTCGCAAGGAACATCTCAATAGTGAGAAGCACAATAAGTTATCAGCGCTTATATCTATTCATCTGTAGATACAGAAATGATATATGTGTTATGCATTTTTTTCTTCCCTGATCAAACAGAACCTCAATAAACCAGAGAATTTAAGAATGAATCAAGCCAAGTGTGAATATCTATGAGTTCTGCACTCAAACTCCATTGTTGTCCATTTATGTAAAGTCATGTGAAGAGCCAGGTATATTGAAAATATGTTTAAAGTCTTTTATATCCTTTTATATCTATATGCATCCCCATGTATGCACAGAATATAAAAACCTTCAAATATGGTAGTGTAAGACTAAACTGTGAAGGTAATTACCATGGATGTCATTTTTGACATGTGACAAATAAAACATCTTGAATCTTGAATCTTGAATCTTTTGACAGTAAGGCAGGAATTATAACAAAATAAAAATATCCAGTACTATATATATTATAGTGAATGCCATAACTAATCTTTCAGAACTCTGCTCCATATACTATATACAGAACAATATGGGGTCTTCTATGCATATCTTTATGGCACAATCAGTTGTTGACACCTATAATAATAATAATAATCATATATTTTATATAGCGCTTCTCAAGACACCCAAACTTGCTTTTCAGAGTCCAGAGTCCAGCAGTCATACATACACACAGTCATATTGGTGGTGGTAAGCTACATCAGTAGCCACAGCTGCCCTGGGGCAGACTGACGGAAGCGAGGCTGCCAATCAGCGCCTACGGCCCCTCCGACCACCGCCAACATTAATTCATCCATACGACGCGGTGCATGTCTTTGTGATGGTGGGGGAAACCGGAGTACCTGGAGTAAACCTACGCAGGCACGAGGAGAACATGCAAACTCCTCACAAAATGGACCTGGAACGACCTGGACGACCGGGATTCGAACCCAGGGCCTTCTTGCTGTGAGGCGACAGTGCTAACCACTGATCCACCGTGCTACCCATTTTAATGTTGACTGTTAAGGGAGTGTTTATGGATGTTTAATCTGGGTTTTGAAAAGGTTAAACCGTGCTAGGGTGTGGGTCAAACAAATATCAAACAAATGAAATGTCGAAGTTGGTACCGTTGAACAAATGAAATGTCAGGGACAATACCTTGGCCCATGCCCTCCCTCACCTGGCTCATCATCTCCAGGCAGTCATATTTGTAGTCAGACATAAGAGGGCAGACCAAATAGGCTTTCTTTCACTGAGCTGACCTATTAGCACCCTCTTATTTGAACTGCTGAATGAAAAGTGCCCAGGTCCTTTCTTCAACCCACCGCAGACAGTTAAGGTCACAAAGTAAAATCCTCTAGTTCTTTCCTCCGACCTTTGGCTCCTGACTCTGCTTTCTCCTATTTCCTTTGCCTGGCACAGAGCCTCGATTCCTCCCAGTGTGGACATTCTCCCATGCACCAACTCTGACTATCAAAACAACAGTCATTAGGCAAATTTGCCTTGGTGCAGGATTACGTTAATTATCATGGAATTATCACTTCATTAAAGCAGGCAGAGATAAATTATCTCTGATGAAACAAATGCAAAATGAGGAAATAATGATCAGTCTACACAAAAAAAGAAGAACAAAAAAAATGAAGAAACTGCTAGTTGAGGGAAATCAAGTCATTGTGTTCCAGAGAGTTGGTCCCTGAGAGACATTGCAACATGAACGAGCAAGTAAGGTTTCCATAGCCGGGATTGAAGACCACTCACCCCTTTACCCAATGCCGTGACATTTCACCTCAATAGAGCCTGCACTTTCCCAGCAATTCATGCAAGTCATTAATCGTACCAAATACCATTTTTTATAAATGTCTGCCTCAGCCCAGTAACGTTCTTTGTTTCCAGGCAGAAGGCTGTACTGTACTGATATTTTTTTATTTATTTCATGACCTCACTGTGACCATAATGATGGATATCCAGATGACTTTAACCCACCAGGATTATATTGTGCATTTGCTTAAAACAAAAAATAATCAAAGCTGGAAACGTATTCTCTATTCATTTGTAAGGGCACTGGTAAAAATAAATCTGGCTACTAATAGTTATTTTTAAGCCAGTGTGCTCCGTTTAAACATTGAAATCATCAGTAAGACATCCTCATTTTTACATTGCAAGAGAGGACTATGTGAAACATCATTCGCTCATTTTCAATTATCTTTTTAAGTTTTGAAAAAAGACACTAAATCTCATGGGGTGCTAAGATCTTCTTTTCCCTAGTCTTTTTGATGATCTAAATGAATGTAGAACAAGGACTCTGCTCTCTGCTTGATTTATAATTATTAAAATAACCCTATTGTGACATAACACAGTATAGCCAGCTTTCCATTGCTTCGCGATATCAACTGATGTGCAGTATGTGGCCTCATAGATAAAGTGTTGGAAGCTTCATACAATGAGAATATTAGGATAGAATCATGGGGAAAATATTGCCTCAAACCACGCCTGACCTTTTTTCTCCTTCATAATTTATTCATGCACTCATTCATTGTTCTGTTGCTAAAACAACTGTGTTTTCCCTTCCTGAAACAGCAGGTCTGATCGTCTATTTGGTGCTTATTCTTGAAGCCTAAAACTGTAATCTGATGTTATCTTGTCTGACAGTGTGTTGCCCTACAAGCTGAAACAAACTTTTGTCTGAATGGAGCATAACATTTCGGTGACATGAGGGGACAAGAACAATTCTCGTCTCTTGTTGCCTTCATTACTGTTTCCAAATGCAAAAAAAGGATTTAGTAGCATCTCCCTGTCGTGTAAAAAGCAGCAAACGTGTCTCTGACAAAGGGTGGAGGACTTTGTGTGAGTACACGCACAAACCAGTGTTAAATGCCTAATTATTTATAAAAAACAACATGGCAGCTAAGTGGTTGTTTGCAGTTGTCATACTATGGCCAAAAACGGTGGGTATGTAACTGAAGAAAGATCGTTGACCATAAAAACCTCGGCATATCCTCATTGCCATTTCCAATAACCATCCCTCTTCTGCTTCAATAGCCTGCTATACAATGTGCTGATTTGGGACTTGATGAACTGCACCACTGAAGCTGTAACGCAGACTCCACTGAATCCCTTAAGGACCTTCTCCTAATAGTGGCACACTCTACCATAAAAATGCTAGTTTGCTTTGGAAATTGAGGTGTAGGTTCATTAGAAGACATCCTGTTGGATTTGAGAATAAGCTCCTATGTGAGTCAGGGAGGGAGGCTGAAGACCAGAGATGGGGGAGGGAACACTGTGTTTGTGTTTTTCTGGATCTATAGTAGGTTGTACCCTCTACTGCAGTGATGGTGGTATCATCCAGGTCTTCAAAACTTCAGACCAGGTAACTTATTCTTCATGAGGTCACTGTAAACAAAGGCACTTAATGTCCAGGGATTAATGACTTCTAGAAGCGTTGCATTGCTAGCATGAGCTGCATTGGCAAGATGAGTCAGAATACCACTTTCCAAAGGACATATAATACTTTTGCACATCAATTTGAATTCAATCACCAGCACTGAAGTTTGCACAGTTGAACGAAATTATTGGAAATAACAAGAATAGAATTTGACAACAAAAATATGGTCAGCACAATATGCACCAGAGATTTTAAAAAAAGTGTGTGGCCACAGATCTTGGTAATTCTTCATCCATTGTATACTGAACTCAAGGATTTTAGCGATACAATTCTCACACCATGGTGATATATACACTGCTGTGCTGAGTATCCCAGTGTCGAGTAACAAATTACATAAACCACCCACAAGAAATCTGTGAAGATGTATTTCTGATGACGCAGCTACTCTCCACCATGGCCGGAAAGCACTCTTTTCTATTCTGACGCTTGATTCCAGACAACTTTATGTTGTGCTTTTGTGCTGTGGCCGAATCTGTCGACAACAATTTCTCCAGCTTAGGCGCAAAAAAAAACGTTGTCCAATTTTCTTCCACCTGCTGCACTGGAAGCTACACACACTTGTAGTCAAAGCTCCTGCAATCCATTCACTTTTGTTTTGACATTTAAATAACATAGAGAATAATAAGTGTAACACCATTCCAATTTCAGCACTCTGAGTAATCTCTCATTCTTCACTGCATAATAGTGAGATCCTTTCAACCCTTTTGTGTCACTGCCTCTTATGAGGAGTACAAAAACATTTATTTACAGCAGTCATGTATGCATATTTAAATATGTTAACATTTCATTTACATATAAGTCGATCTCGAATAGTTTGATCATACCTCATATGATATGCACAGTATGTACAGTATGTGTGCACACTATGCATCAATGCATACAGAACAGAAACATAAACAGAAGATGCTCCCTTACATCTTTACCTTTTGTAAACCAACATGCAGTAGGCTACAAAGTGGCTGCAACTTCTAAAGAGGTATGGGCTTTAGAATAAAACCTGAAATAAAGTGGAATGGTTTAACTCTGTGAAACTTTTTTAATCTCTTTGTTTAAAAAAATGAAAGTTTTAATGATCCCCCAAGCTGTTCTCTAGAAATTATGTTTATATACAACTAATCTGCAACAGAAAGTGGGTATTGAAAGAAACACATTTAGTTTTTTATCAACATAATTAGGAAATGCTTGGGGCATTAGTGGCAAAATGTTGAGATTGAACACATTTGTAAATCGTATACGATCTTTCGCTACAATCACAGCAACCTACTGCATGGTAAACACAAACTTGTCAAGGCTGGAACTAAATGCTGTCTAATACTTTTAAGGTGCAATATCCTAGATTGAGATTATTTGAATTGCCTCTCAACGTCTCTCAGCATGCTGACGGCAACTCATAGCTAACGGTGCTCACGGTGCTAATAGTGCTAGGGGTGCTACTGGTTCTAACGGCATTAACAGTACTAGCGGTGCTAATGGCACTAACAGTGCAAACTGCGGGGAAAGTGCTGAGAGAGCTAACAGTGTTTGTCTGATGGGGAACGGGGGATGGGTGCTCCAATTAAGCAACAACCCTGTTGGTCGCCTATAACCGCCGTATGTGCAGAGCGGCAGCCGTGAGCTAATAAAGTGTGGCACCGTCATCTTCACGGCAATGCACTGAATCAACAAAGCAAAGAGAAGCTCGGAAAAGGGCACACACGGAGGGAGAGCGACTTCATTCTCTGCTCAGCGAAACATTACTAAACTATATCTTTACATAGGAAATAGTTGTTTGCTGCTATGTTCATGTTCAGACAGCTCTTTTAAGATGTCTTCAATTTGAATATCATGATTAAAAATATATGGTTATAGAGTTACTTTAATTGCTGTGGTCGGAAAGTTTCGCATAAATCTCTGAACTGTCACAGGAACTGTCAGAGGAATACAGCTGCACGATTTATCACTTAGAATTGTTAATAACCAATATTTATTGGATCAGATTTCTCCACTGCAGCTGAGTAAATAAAGCCTTGTTCTGTCACAATGGCACATCACAGGGAAATTAATCAGGTGACATGCGGGACAAAAGAAGTGTTTAAAAAAAAATATCCCAGCTGCCAGCGTTTTATCTTTCCAATGTTTAAATGACTTTGTTTGCTCTGCCAGCAGTAAAATACATCTTTCTTTAAGCAAGTTTTTATACAAATGTCTTGGAGCCACATAGATCACAATAGGTAACTGGCTATATGCAGGGCTACAGTGCAAAGGGAAATCAACACTTCATTCAGCAGATAATATGAAGCAGAGTATCGAAGTTAAAAAGAAAAACAATCATTTCTTTCAGGTAAGCAAAGGCATGAAATAAATCAATAATTTTGTTATGCCATATATTTTGTGACACTATTTCTTTCTATTTGTTCATTTAAGTAATTTTTTTGCAGTCGAGCTAACAGCCACCATAGTTGAAATGATCTTCAGACGATTTGTGTCTCAACTACTAGGTTCCAACGTGACAATGTTTTTTAACTAGGACCTGACACACCTGAAAGCTGACCTCAAAGGTTTCATTTCGACAGAGACAGACTCCATCTCTTCATCGTCAACTCAGTTGGAATTTATCAATCCACAGAAAATAGATAGAGCCTGTCTAAGCCAGCCAAAATGAAGACAGTTTCTGCTTCTGGGTGAGAGGAAATGCTGCAACTGCTCAGTAGTTTATTTATAATTTGAAACCTATAACTTTCATTATGTTTAATCTGTTTGTACTGAAACCCATTCACCTAAATTATAAGTGTAATAGTCACAAATGCCGTTGCCAGCTGGTGGTCTTTTGCTTGTAGGGGAAGAAAAGACAAAGCAGATGAAATAATAAGGAGACTGAATGGGCACTGAAAGGAGAAAATCACTGGTTAGCCAAGTCAGACCGCTCTCTCTCATTGACTGGCTCCACTGACAGTTCAATTCGACATGTTGAATCGGCCGAATGACTGCTGATGAGGGCCTCCTACATCCAACAGTGTCGTACACATTGCAAAAGCTAGTGTGTGATGGCGCTAAAGTGGTCATTTTCATTCACCATTATCTTGGTGCTTGCAGAGTACTTAGTGTTACAGGCCTGTCTACCAAGAAACTTATTTTCACTGTTACATTCCTCTTTATGTGCACACAATGAAAGCGTTATTTCCCCTGGCACTCCATATGAAAACAGAGGTCCAAAAAGAGAGCATTGAACCGTGTAAACTGTATAGCCTGCTTGAAAACATTATGTTGTCTAGAAGCAGAACAACAAAGGTAAAAATCAATATGTCATCAAATGCATTGTAGAAGATGAAGAAAGCAGGTTAACTTCAGTGACAGCATGAATTAACGCAGATGCCAAGATAAAGAAGATGCAGTCTTGGGAAATCCAGTTCATATCTTGTTGAGAAGTCTTCAAACTACATGCACTGTAAGTGTATTGTCTAAACATCACAAGGAACAGAACAACAACTAGAAACACCTGAGAAAAACAAAGACTTCTCACTCCTGCTAAAGGTTTTTTTACATATTTTAGAAAACTACTCTCCTGTCTGCGAGCATACTTCAGTAACCATGAGAACTGACACTTGTAGAGGCATGCTCTTTTGGTTTTAGCTTTTTACATCACATTTTGGTCTCACATTGAACTGCAATCCATCTTTCTGAATTACTGTAGCATTGGAACAATGTATCCAATCTTTTAGTCCCCCTGTATGCTCCTGTAAAAAGCTTCATTCAATGGACAGAAATGCAGATGGGTAGCAAAAACTGAAACAAAAAATGGTTCCCACATTTATTTATTTATTCACTGTCACTCTGCTGCCGTACAAAAGCGTGGAGAGATCAAGCAACATACCCTTGCTTGGGTAAAATAAAGGATTGCCAAGCAGAGGGTTTAGGTCAAATAATCACCCCTTCGATAATGCTTATCCACATTTGACGTATTACAAATACGTCATATCTGGGGAGAAATACGTTAATTCGAACATAATTTCACATTACGTTTTAGTTCTGGAGAAATGCAATTTTCATGATAGAGGGTTGCCATGGAGAGGGCTGGTGAGATTCATTGCTGTGCTTCGGCTGACAATAATGGAGGCTTTCAAAGGCCACAGTCTTTAATTTCTTGTCCCTGCTATCAGCATTTTATCCTCTAGGGAGGGGGAGGTCAACTGCCCCTGTCCCACAGCCCCAGAGCCTGCATCCTGGGCATTAAGGGCTGAGAGAGGTGGCTGAGGTCAGGCTGGGATTCCTGCTGGAGATGACAGGCAGAGGGGTCCTGGGGCTCATCAGACCCTTCTGACACAAAGAGGCTTTACAGAGCAGCTCCCAGGTCAGTCTTATCAGGGCATCACTAATGGTTATGATATGATCTGTCTAGCATCACTTCCAATTAAAGCTTGCCGGGGGAATGTGGATGCTCCCCATCTCTCTGAGGGCACAGTGATGTTCAGTGAATGTAGACTATTGTTTGAGCCACTCATTTCAGTGGCGATCAAAGTTCCATTGTGACAACCACAAAAGGAAATGGACACTGGCCAGGCCTATTATATATTTAGTTGTGCTGGGGAAAGGGAGAATGTAGGCTAATCAGTCTTACTGATAGCAATTGCCCACTCATTGTGACGAAGACTAACCTCATCAATACAATATAAAGCTAGAACAAAAAAGTCCCCCCTTCCTTTTAGCCAGGAAAAAATACGTCCCCGAGAGCCCTCATAATTTCTACAAACTTTTTCTGACTTCACATAGTCTCTGAGTTACCTTATTCTTAGAACTTGCCACCTTCAAATGACTGTGACTGCAGTAAAGCCGTAACAGTAACAACGCCTGAACCATAGTGCAGTGCAAGCCAGCGTCCACCAAGGACATGAAATCTCCATCCCGGCCCAGACTGGAGCTGTGATGATTTGGTGTGAGGACACATACCGAGCGTGGGGAGTCCGTCTCAATTATCTCCAGCAGTGATGATAATCGTCTTGCTTAAAGGTGTGGATCTGTGGAGCAAACCATTATCTGTATATTAAATCATCCAGGGAGAAAGTACATGATTGAGGAAATTGCACAAAGCCTATACAGCATTTTTTAATGAAGACACGTTGTACTTTTAGATTTGTGAGTTTCAACAAATTGCTGTGAGAGTAAAAACTTTTTTTTTCGAGCTTCGACGCCTTGTGACTCTGAAGTCGTGAACACTTTTTCCCTGCTTCTTCAGTGGAGAAAGATTATACAAGAGATGTGAGCCTTAAGTGCTCAGTGTCTCATTTGCATGCTTGGAATAAAAAAAAGAATATGGCACGCTGCAGTGGACCAGTGAGAGATCATCATTATTTGTAGATACAGTATTTGAGGATGGAGTGATTGAATTAGACATATCATATGGTACATTCAAGATACATGAGATAAAATGGAATCAGCACGTTTTATGTAGCTACAGATTCCAATATTGTTTCATCCTTTAATGGTTCAACTGCTAAAGTTAGCAACAAAACAGCAAGAGAGCAGGACATTTATGTCACTTCAGTGTATCAAACATGTTGTTGGCTGCCATCTAATCTCATGGTGAACCCCCAACCAGAGGTTAGTGAAAAGGAGTTGGTCATAATGAGGCAGGAGCAGCTGCAAGCCTTTTGATAGAATGAGGTCACTAGAGCGACAGAGATCAGTGATTCTGATTGGGGGTTGGTCGCAGGGGCGTCTCACTCAATAGAACTGGCGACAAACTATTTTGTATTGAAGGAATGCAAGGCTGCAGGCTCTCCTCCTGCTCTTTCTCAATGCATGTCTGTGTCAGAACTAAATCATTTTAATTGTTCTCTGATCCCCCCTCTCACCATTCTGCAAATTTATAATTGAAACAAGAAAAGGATAATAATAGGATGTGTGTCCTGATAACCTTTTATAGAAATGTTGCCTGTAAAGGATAATATTGTCCATGACCACCATGAATCAGGAGTAATTAAATATGTGTGGATAACCACCATTTTAGGGATTTACAAATATGGTTGCTGCATTGCAAATAAGGTTTGACCCTGGGGTATACTTTTGATATGGAAGACAATGTTTTTTAATGATGCGTTTGAAAGAATTACTGCAATATTGTGCAAGTGAGTTCGTTTTTGAGGTAACTGATTGTGAGACGGTTGGAGGCGGTACCCTTAGCTCCGGTGAGTGTGTTGTAATGTGGAGACACATGGGTCTAAACTCTCCTGCAAGAGGATCTGTAACTCATATGACTGGGGCGAAATAGTGGTATTGCCCATGAGAAGCGAGCTTAGCTGGAAGAAACAAGATCCTCCTTATAGACTAATGGATGTGTTAGCGAATGCGCTTTCAGACCAGCTTTCATGTTGACTCCACCAGAGGGTATAGAGGGAATGGCAAATTAATTATAGAAATGAAGCCAACCTCCTTTTCTTATCATGGAGGGCAGCTGTGTGTTTCCCCCTCACCCGCTTCCCTTTTTCACTGTCCACAGTGCTGGAATGTGTCCTTTTCAACACCTCTTCTCTGCTTCTCCTCATCAATCCATAGTAACTTACTCAGGAGAAAGATCTGTTCATAGGGGAGGTGAAAAGTGGAGCCTTTATTGAGTGGAAATGTCATAGAAATGATTGCAGACTAGCAGAGGAAGAATCAGGAACAGTTTTGCTTCTCAACTTATTTCATAGCTTTTAGAACCTTCCACTCAGAGTCGACTAATAGATCGATATTTCAAGTGGGATTTGGTGTTGTAATAACATCACTCTGTTGGCAGTGAAAGCGCATTAACAACCAGCCGCATGTGAGTCTCAGTCACAGGCTACATGGTCCTGATCAGCGTCTGTGTTGTAGTGTTTATAGAGACATTTGGAGATGTGAAATGTCTCAAACATGTCATATGTGACCCACTCTAGCAAATGAAACAGACACTAGTGCACACTCACCTCACTGGTTGAACCGTTCCCAAAGGTCTATTTTGGAAATAATGGAACAGAGCAACAGTGAATGCATGGAATATTAATGCAGAGTTGCAGCCAGCCTCCACTCAAACTGTTAATTTCCTTTTTATCATGACAAATAGAATAGACATCACTCCCCGTGTTATCATGCTGTTTTCAATAACTTTTCTTGGACTCTCACATCATATTACAGATTGAAAATGAATTATGGCGGACCTATATCTAGTTCAAAATGAAATATGATGCATACTGTTATAGCACACACACAAGCACATTTCTGGTTCACAGATTATTTAAGTTAACCAACGATGATGTCAGTGCACAATAAATGCAGATTTTAAATCGAAGAGTTCGAAATTTGTGTCAAAAATATCCTGTTTTTGGCTTGTCTATTTATTTGGATACCAACACGTTTAAATTAAAGTATGATTCCATTCTCTGCTTTGACAATGCACCCTATTTTAATGTTAGTACTGGTAGTCTGTGTGGACAGGCACTAATAACAGTTCAGTCAAATTACTTATTTTCTTAATGCCAATGTTAGCAACGAGGCTAACTAGCTTCCAATTTCCTAGACGTAAACTTGTTAGCCTGGCTTGCTTACTTCCTCTTTTCAAGTGAAATAGAAATGAAGAAAGGAAAGAAATTAAAATAGAAAAGAACAATGGTTCCTACCAAATGTTGACTGTTGCTAACAGTGCGTAACCAACACAATGTTAACTTTTTGGAGTGAGGGGGAAACACTTTAGGTGTCATTCTTTGTCGGCTGATTGTTGCCAAAGGAAAAGCCCATCCAGAAGAAGGACGCCTGCAAAGCGAAGGGTTTCCACAAATAAGCCCCAAAAAAGTATAAACTTCTTTTGAAAAATAGCTCCAGTATAATTATATAATTCTGTACACATCCGGAGAACTTTAAAATTGTGTTGAGTAAAGACAATAAAACAAAGCAGAGGACATTTAATAGTTTAATTATAAGCTGCTGTATACATTCAGTGATTATTCCGATTTTCATGTTGCCTGAAGCCATGGGTGAGACCAGCAAAACATTCAGCTACAAGATCTAGTTTGTTGTATGCAATTTTTCAATTCATTCATATTTTTCCACATTGTACACAGTTTACTGCAAAGCAACATAAAACTACATTGCTGATGTGCAACACGGTTCTTCCAAGACCTTAGTTTGATCAAACATGATTCCATCCAGTCTGTTGTGTGGTGCTCGTAGGAGGGGAAATCCCTGTTTATACCACTCTGGTCTGAACCTTATCTTTTAGATCAGCTGAACACAGATGGCACAGGGTGACAGCAGTGCTGAGCAAAGCTAGTCTTTGCGTACGAACGCACTCGATTGAGGCTGAAAAAATCTTGTTTAAACTGGATTTGGCCCAATAGTAAAGGCGACTCAATTAGACTGATAAAATCGGTGGAACCCTGTGACCAGCATGAAGAACACTGGGAGCCGTTCTTTCTCCTCCTTAGATACTAAGATTAAGCAACATCCTGCAATATTTAAGGTTTTGTTTGCATCTTTTTTGGTTTCTTTTGCTATCTCACTCTAAGCTCGTTGAACTGACACACTAATGTTGGTGCTGATATCGCTTTTTTGTTGTCGTTTTTTTTTTTTTTACATTTTCTAGTAGCCCACACAGAAACTTGATGGCACAAGAACTGACCAATAAGAAACTCTTTACAACAAGGTAGACTGCAACAGTTGCCAGGGGTCACACAGTAAACAAAAAATAATCCATGTTCATTTTGAAAATAAAAAAAAATCAGATTCAATATAAAAGCAAAAGACAAATGAACAAAAGCAAGTTAATTTCAAGTATAACTTACTCATAAAATAACTACACAGCATTAAATATTCTCATTATACATTTTTAAATTATTTATAAAATATATTTTGGCATATATGTATTTTTTTATTTTTGTGTTTGTGTAACAAACGCTACTGTAGCTTCAGTTGAACACCAATGTTTATTTGTATTTTTTCTCTTGAAACAAAACATTAAAGGGATTGTCACATAACAACAGGTTATTAAAAATGATAATAGTAAACCCTATAGGGAGTTTCACATAGCAAGACATTAGTGACGATCCCTTCTATCCTAGCCCCATAGTCAAAAGTCAAAAAAGTACAAGACTAAAGCACAATGTTCTAATTTGTGCTCCACTGGCTACAATCAAGGTTGGGCACAGGATATTTCAAAAATTATTTTTTTCATACAAGTCAATTTGAACACAAGGATTCTTCTGTCCCAGTTCCAGTGTTCAGAGTGGCTGGGCAGATAGCGAGAGTTCGTTTAGCTCCATCCTTGATAAAATATAAATACTGTAAAGACCTCACAGTCTGATGACCCTGGAATGTCCTCAGGGATACGCAGAGAAGGTTTATTCAGGGAAGGAGGCACATGAGACCTTCCCCTGAACACACTGCAAACTGTTGAAGGAGTAAATTGGGAATATTCTGAGATGAATCCTGTGTATGTCATTTATTACATTGATGGAGCTCACTATACAAAGGAACAAAGAGCGATTTTGGCAGAACAAACTGCAAAACCAAAGAAGGCAAATATCAGTTTGTGATACAAAAGTAGTTCAAAAGGCATAAGTGTACTTTGACCTCTCCGGTGTCCAAACACGCAGTGTTCTGCTTTGGTGCAAGCACTGTCGAGGTCCACTGGGCATGTCCATGCAGTCAACAGTAACCTGCCTGTCCACTCATTGCAGACTGATAGAAAGAAACTGAACACAAAGCAAACAAGGAAAAAGTACTGCGACTACAACAAAGACACATCCACTACCTCGGCTGGAGCGCACAACTAGCCGCAGCATATCATCATCCTCAGCTCGAGCTGGTCCTTGAATATTATATACTGCAAATGGGTGTGTCTCTACTTCCACAGCCGGACTTTCTCCTGTGTACACCGAGCTGTTGTGGGGTCCATATATGTGAGTTCACACGGTGTGTGTGTGTCTGTGTGTACGAATGTTGGTTTGTGTCATAGAGCAGCTCGCTAGAGCACAATATCCTTCAGGCGCTTGCTGCTGGGGGATTCCTTGTCTCGGCCATCGTGGAGAAGTGTGTTGATCTCCCTGACAGCTGGCTCACTGTCCTTCCCCTCAGGCTGCCGCAGCAGGCTGTGGTTGGCGATTCGCTCTGCGTCGCGGCATTTCAGTGTGTTGTAGGCAGATGAGGGCTTGGACATTGGGCTCTTCAGGTGCACGGGGGAAGTGATGGGGCTGGCCGCCTCGCGCCCGTTGCCAGCTTCACGGACAGCCCCTCCATTGGCCTTGGGGCTACACACATGAGACTCCTGAGTCCGCTTCCCCTTTAACTCTCCCCGCTCCACGTCCTCCGGCCCATCCTTGCCGAAGGTGGCAAAAGTCCTCTTGGCGGTGCCAGCCTCGTAGTGGGGCACGTCCACTGTGGTGGCCTCGATAGACAAAGCGATGACATTACGGCCGTGCTCGGGTGACTTGGCGCGCGGCGGGATGGAGACGCGAGGCATCCAACAGCGGTCAGAGTGGCCGAGGATGCGACACTCGTCCTGGCAGTGAAAGCCTTCGCTGGGATCTGTGGTGACACAAAAGATAGAGGAAACACGATTGTTACATTTGTCTGTATAACCAGCTTTATGTTCAACCTTTATACTCATTTGCACACACACACACACACACATACACTACCGTTCAAAAGTTTGGGGTCACTTAGAAATGTCTAATTTATTAGTGAATTCATAATGCACACACACACACACACACACACACACACATATACACATGTACACATGCATCTGTCTTTCTTTCTTCTTCTCCTTCTAATTATTATTATTATTATTATTTATTTTTTCACAAATACTCTGACTTTATGATGTTATGTCCATTGTTTTGTCGTCTGCATTGTTTATTGTCCTCTAGGTGTTATGTCTATGTATTGTCTTTTAAAAATAAAGTTAAAAAAGAAAAAGAAAAAAAGGCTTTATTTTTCAAAGAAAAGCACTGTTTTTTCAATAAAGATAACATTAATCAAAAATACACACTATACATTGTTAATGTGGTAAATGACTATTCTAGGTGGAAACGTCTGGTTTCTAATGAAATATCTCCATAGGTGTATAGAGGCCCATTTCCATCAACTATCACTCCAGTGTTCTAATGGTACATTGTGTTTGCTAATCGCCTTAGAAGACTAATATCTGATTAGAAAACCCTTGTGCAATTATGTTAGCACAGCTGAAAACAGTTATGCTGGTGATATAAGCTATACAACTGGCCTTCCTTTGAGCTTGAAGTTTGAAGAACAAAATTAATACTTCAAATATTAATCATTATTTCTAACCTTGTCAATGTCTTGACTATATTTTCTATTCAATTTTCAATTCATTTGATAAATAAAAGTGAGTTTTCATGGAAGACACGAAATTGTCTGGATGACCCCAAACTTTTGAACGGTAGTGTACATGGCCTTGATTTAATTTAAATCTGTCATGAAATAAACTGAAAATCAATGCATTGTTATTATAAGTTAAACATCTCTGAATGATTTGCTTTCACTTCAATGCCTCTGTATCTGCTCAAGACTGCGGTCCGGTCAACAAACTGCTCACTGAAAACTAAAGCTGGATGTTTTGGCTACTTCTGATGTGTCAATTTAATTATGTATTGTTAAATCAAAAGACTATTTGCAACTCTTGTCTAATTAGGTTTTCTGTAGCAAACCGAGACGAAAGGCAGGTTTAAACAGTGCAATTGGATATCTCGCGGAGAGAGACACCAGACGAGTTGCGTTGTTGTTGCCTGGTTCATCTCTCTCTTCCTCTCTGTCTCTGTCAACTGGCGCGTTATAAATATGTAATGATGTTTAAACGCCGGAGTGAAAAAAAAAGAAATTGCCCGAGTCGGTATAACTGCACTCTTTCATACTTTGTTGTGTTGGAGGGGAAGGACTCAAGACAGTTTTTGCCTCGTTATGACAAGAAAAAAAGTGTTCTGCTCTCTTACTCATACTGAGACGCTGTAATTATGTTTTTCCTGTTGGTTTGATTTTACATATACGTACATGACAATTGCTGAAAAAGCTTGAGTCTAGGAATATGGGGAGAGAGATGCACATAAAAAAAAATATTCAGCACTAGAAAACATAACAATTTAAAAATCTCTCAATACCACTGTGCTGTGTTTTCCACTTGCTCCAATCTTGAGTGGGCAATGACACATTTCTGCGCATTCCCCTACCGCTTAAACTCCTATCAAGAGACATCCTCCTTTTCAGAGGCCCAAGGTGAAAAGAGAGGATTGTGAGAGGGATAGCCATCGACCCAAATGCATACGCTTACATCTGGCAATCGCAGCTTGACAGATCACCTAATTAAAATTACTAATGATCTGTTTTTCTACCTTCTTTCCTGCACTCATGAGAGGCACCTCTGCTTAGACCCTGGGGATCGATATTTAAAGATTGGAGACGGGCCTTTCAGGGACAGATATACCAGAGTTGTCCCTCATAAAGTATAATCTGATGAGACCGGCAGATAACTTGGTGACTAAACGACTGGATGCATGAGTAAAAAGTATCGTGGGCTGTTTGAACCCAAATATGGGAGATGGAGTTCTGGAGGAATCGTCACGCTTGAAGGCTGAAAATAAGCACCAGCACACACAAAAAGAAAAGTATGAGTGACCAATGTCCACATGAGTGCTCCATAGAGGGACAGAGGCGACACAGAATTAGCTTCCTTTGATCATGTTTGTGTCTAGATGCACATACGCACACTGATACACACAGACTCGGCATTCTCCTGAATTAATGCAGACTGAGACATCCTCTTCCTTACAAGGGACGACATTGTAATACGCCTTTCAAATGGAGTCTGCGATTACAACGCAAGTTAACATCTTACAGGAATTCTTTCTGTGTGAAAAAATATATGCTATGAAATATTATTAGGCATTATTGTCCCCATTATCCAGACTGCATAATAAATAGGCAGTTTTATAACATCTCTATACAGTTCAAATCATTGCATGAGGCCAAAAGGAAAGAATGAGCTAATTGAATATATGTTCCACTCTTGTATGTATGTAAATTTGCATGAATGCTGATTGGTTCAAGGGACGGCACCAGCGGCAATCAAGGAGAGAAAAGGCAGGAAGCTGGAGGTTTTGTTGAAAGAGAAAGGGAGCCAATCAGAATGTAATATTGTAATCAATAGTCTCTACTCCCGTAAAGTCTACCTTTTTACCAGGTACCAGCAACATAATGGAGCGCAATGAATAATATTGAGAGGAAAAACATGCCAAACCCTCTTAAATGGTCCACTGCGCGGGTATTTTTAAAGATTTTCGAATCCTGTGTTATTTAAAAAAATCTATGTACACTCAAAAAAGTGGGACTGAGCTCAATTAATATTTACTCAATAAATACTAGTAACCTTTACATAAAAAATATGTGTGTGTGGAGTTTGGCATATTATTATGTTGATTTAATACAATTTGAATTATTTATCAATTGCATTTTACTCATTTTTGTTTGAATAATATCAGCTCAAAATCATTGAGTAGAATTTAATCATATTTTATGAGTAAAGTCAACAATGTCGAAAAATTAATAAATTCTACTCAATGGAAACTCTTCAGTTTTAAACGCCGTACACTTCCGCCCAAGGAATTTGCGCCACACCTGACTTTCCGGTACACAAAGCTGGATTTATTCTTAGCAAACTAGGTTACCGGTAACTTACTCTGAACGGCAAACCTGCTCCGGTTCAGGGTAGCTTTCAGGATTGATTAAATAAAATTATATTCAAAACTCGGTGAAATTACAGACATTATCTGTAAATTAACAACCCAACTGTTAATTTAAGTATTATGCTAATAATACAAAATAACATTTTTTTGCCCATTTTTGTAAAGAAAATGACTATTATGAATACAGTCATTTTACAGTTTTCTTAAATGACATACAAATTCACTTTTTCATTACAATAAACATATTGCAGTTTTTAAGAGTACAAAGTAGAAGAAATAATGATAAGTTTTGATACTTGTTCTTTAGAGGAGCATTATAGGGCGACCGTGAGTATTTGCTGTTGTGTCCAGTGTCCAATATTTGTAATCAGAACTGATAATGAATGAATTAAAATAAATTCTGAAACACTAACATCTTTTTAAACACAGACATGCATACACACATACACACACACACAAACACACTACTCTGCCAACTGACCCTTAACCTCCTATTTGTCTTACATATTATATTTACCTAAATATAATACATTGAGGTCATGGGGTGAAATCGCCTCCAAAATCTTGACGAGGAAAATCCTTAAAACCAGTCTTTTAGTTAATTTTTCCACCAACTCAGATATGTGGATCCTCTTCAGATTTAAAGAGGGACATCTGAATATGAATACCCTACAGTTTGGGACTGATAGCTGCAAGTTAAGGGCCCCCAAAAAGGTCCAAATGGTCAAATTGGGCCTTATTCTCTTATAATCGCATATTTTTTGACAAGTGCAAAAATTGTCATAATCTCCTTAATATTAGTCCTGGATATCCAAGATTGAACACAAACACTCAAGACAGGGCCTACAATGAGGTGATGGGGTGACATTTCCCCCAAAACACCCACAATAGTTAATTGGTTGTCTGAAATCCAGGACTTGAAGAGGGTGTGTGGCTTTGTAAATCTGAGACCCTGTTAAGAGTTTGGGCTGATTTTAGCTTCTTTTTTTCTCAACATGTCAGAGCTTAGCTTTCTTTTCCAGGTTGTAACTACTCCAAAATGGGGCCCAACCGGCTGGCAATATCTAGCACTTAGTATCCCTGCTTGGTAGTGGTTTAAAAACCGAGAAGACAAAAAATGCACTCCTTCAAAGGTTCACAAGTCCTCAAATGTTTGTAATATATGACAAATCTCAGTTATGATGTTCTACCAGTCTGTTGGACCAGTGCTCTGGACTTCTCCGTACTCTGCTGGGGGAGCAGCATTGTAACTGGAGAAAACCAACCGACTCACTAAACTGGTGTGGAAGGCCAGCTCCATCATTGGCAAAGAGGACTATCCGGAACAGGTGGAGAGGAGGACATGAAGAAATGTTTGTCCATATTGGAGAACATGGACCACCCTCTCCACCACCTACTGCAGGGACAGCGGAGCACGTTCTCCAACAGACTGCTTCAGCTCTGCTTCACAAGGACAAACAGGAGAACATTCCTGATACAGGAGAACATTCTTGATAGAGGAGAAACTTCCAGATACAGGAGAACCTTCCTGGCAACTATTAGACTTTACAATAAATCACCTCTGGCCAGATCCTCCTCAAATTGAACAACATCAATGAACATTGCACCACTTTCACTTTATATACACTTAGATACATTGTATTTACTTTCATATTTTTATTATTTTTTATTTCCTTTATTATTTAACTTCTTAAATGTAATATATCCTGTCCTACTATTTTATTGTATTATTCTAAGAATCTAGTTACTAGAGAAGTAAACAGCACAGACAGAGACAGACAGACAGCCCGTCCAACAGAGAGAGAGAGAGAGAGAGTTCAAAGGAGAGGCCAGGTGTCAGTGATCAGGCTGATCACAGCAATCAACACAAAAAAAGCAGATTGAACTGTTGAACCCGGTTTCGCGCCACTTCTCCGCAGTTTGAGCTGCGCGCTGCTCTCCTGCTTCAGTGACTCACTAAAAGCCACAGAAGGAACGACAGCCTCCTGACATGACATCTCTTCTTGAGGTAAGAATGCCAACTTAATTTAATTTCAGAGAGTAACGTTGTATTGAACGGGCAACGTTAGTGACACTGAGGTTTCTACTCGGCTCTCTGGTGAGGAGTTGAGCTAGCCTCATGTGAGCTAGCGGGTAGCTACTTTTGAATTCGAGGCATGGTGTTCTGCGTTTCTGTGTCGCCTTGGGCGTCAAGAGTAAGTTAACTTAGCTATCTGATGGTTAAGTGTCTTCACGTTTCTTTAACATCGTCGATGTAACGTAGGTTGTCGGTTTCTGTGTTGAACGAGCTAACATTAGCTTACTTTACACATGTTAGCTGAGGTAATGTTTAGCTAACGCTCGTGTTATAGGTTCATTAGTGGCAGGTGGGTTAAGACACCTGAGGGGTCACGTGCTACACACTTCATCTAATAACCACGATTTTATTGAAGTGCTTTGAAACTGGTTCCACGCAGACATGTATAGACAAGCTCACATATACCGGAGCGGTCAGTCCGGACAGTCACGTGACCAGACACGTTATTGTACAGGTCTGTTCACGTGACGTCGGGACTCTGTTCACGTGACCGCTTATAACTGCGCTGTGTCATATGCTGTCGGGACTGCTGTTAACGTGACGCTCTTAACGTGAAGCTCTTAACGTGATGCTGTTGACGTGGTCGGGACTCTGTTCACGTGACTGTTGTTAACATGACGCTTATAACTGCGCTGTGGCGGACATGACAGCTCCTCAGAAGCGCCGTGAGCTGTCCAGTGAGGGGATGGTTTCATGATCAAATCTTCATTTACTGTCCACATTATCAGATGAGGACGTCACCAAAGGGAGTGTCCTTTGAGTCAATGTTTACATTTATGTACAGATAATTAAGAACAATTAGTTAATTGTAAAATGCTAATTATTTTCTCCTGCCACCTTTCAGACATTGTAATCCAACTTGGATGGAACAACTTCGTGACCTTAATCACCTTACAGATGGAGCCCGTTGAGATAACCACTTATACCCATGTGTATGATGACATTGGAAGGCCTATATATGACAATGTAACCGTGGAAGAAAATGTAAACTAACCTTTAGTCTAAGCTTGTATGATATAATTGTGTAAAACTCCTCACAAGGAACGGACAATTATTGATGTGAAACTGCTGACTAAAAAGTTTAAATCCCAAAGAGATTGTTGTGGTGTTACTAACAAATAATGTGTAAACAAATAATCATGATTCTGCTTAGACTGCTTAACCAAAATACGTAAATCACATTCTGCTTAGAATTAGAAAGATACAAGTAAAATGATTGCCTTTATTGAACATGTTTAATAATCATCAATAGCATAAATAGGAGGGAAATGATGGGGATATAAATGTCTGTTATGCTCTTGCTGACCTTATCTAATACTAAACAGCCAGGAGAGGCTTCTCCTTTGCTGTGACCCCACACGAAGGTTAAAGAACATATCTTCGGAAACGTGTCTTGTGAAAACGATATGGAAGTGAAAGAGATGAGCCAGCAACGGAGGGAAAGAACAGGTCAACGCCTCAACGTCTTAACCTCAGTTCAACGGGTTACCCGCAGTTCCACTTCCCTTTTGATGATGTGTATGTGTGTGTTAAGGTTTCAATAAAAGGCTGAAGCAAAGGGGTGCTCAGTGGGAAGTCTTGGACGTCGACACTGCTCTGAGCAGGTGTGACTGAGCTCCCCCTTTTGCAAAAGCCATCAAAGATACTGCTTGTCTGTGGTTCATTCTCGCCTCCTTGACCGTGATATTTACATGATATAGAAAATACCTATCACACCTAGCAACACGGTGAGATTATAATCCATTTAAATGCCAGAAGCAAGCAATTATTTGTTTTTAAGATGTTTTTTTCTTTATTTGTGTTAGAGCTAGAGAGACACACAAGCAGCACAGGGGAGGATCTGCAGCAAAGGGACCACCGGAAATCAAACCTTGGCCGCCATGATGACGACATGTGGCACTTGAGTGTGAATCTAGCCTTTTCATTTTTATTTACAACATTAGCATTGAAAAGAGCAAAAGTTGATGCTTAAGATGATTTAGTTTTTACCGAAGAGGATGTATGTCCTCCCTTTGTCCTTTATCCCCTTACTCTTTCTTTTTAGGTGTGACTACGACTACCAGCATGAACCTCAACACCTTCTTTGCTGTTCCACTAGTGTGACCCATGATCGGATACAAGTTGTCAAGGATAAACGGTGGTAAGTGGTTTTAAGTTCAGTGTGTTAATTTAACAACAGAATAAATTGTTATTGTTCGAACCACCTAGTCATGTTGTAAATGCTATTTAAAGTTATATTATTGTTAATCTTTTCTATTTTGTCTTTTTTCTGGCTGTATAGAGAATCATGTCAGCCCACAGACAACCGATTGACCTGTGAGCCTTCAAGCAGTAATGATGACTACTCCTGCCTTAAGTTCCAGTTTCCTGAACATCATGTCGGCATGAGATTCTGTCCCCACCTGTCTTCAGTCTGGACCCAATAAGTTTTTTTTTTTTACAGTGCATTTACAGTCACATGGTTTATTTCGAGGCTTTGTCTGAGTTTCAGTGCTGCAGTTATTTACCATTCAGGGTTGTTCAGAAACATCCAATTTGTCATACTCATTTGAAGGGCTTGCTGCAGTGATTCTTTTGTGTACACCAGGATTTCTTTGTATTTTGGCATTTCACACAAATGTTTTTGAAAGATGGTCAACAAAGTTGCACAAATAAATGTTTACATGCTGTTATCCTAAATGTGGTAATTTGTTAACTGCTCCTCAGTAAATTCTTGCAAAAAGAAGGCATGATATTAAGTAGATTCTACATAAAAAAAATATGGCAACAAAGTGACAATCAATAACTCTACATAGATTTTAAGTCATGTGGTACCAATTATAAGTTGATTTGAAAAATTAAGTTATGTAAAGATAAATAACAATTTCAGTTTAAATGTGTTGAATTCAGTAACATTCTTCCAAGTTATGAGTTGATGTAACTTATTTTATTTATTGAATCCAAATCATTCTTATCCAGATATTTAGAAAAATAGCATAGTTTTCACCCATACAATTAGTAAATATAAATCAGTATTATCCAGATATTTACTAAATAGAAATCAATTTTATCCACATAATTAGTAAATCTAAATTACTTTGACAGCTATTTGGTATATCTAAATTACTTTTTTTTGGAATACCTAGTAAATATTAATCATTTTCACATAAAATTAGTAAATATAAATCGGTATTATCCAGATATTTAGTAAATATAAATCAATTTCATCCACATAATTAGTAAATCTAAATTACTTTTTCACAGCTATTTGGTATATCTAAATTACTTTCTTTTGAATACCTAGTAAATATTAATCATTTCCCCTGTATAATTGATTTGGATTTACTCAACATTTGCCATATTATTAGTAAATCCAAAATATTTGTATTTAATATTTTGTTTAAATTTGCTTAATTAAATCAATAGTTTTTAATCAAAGATGAAGTATTAAATTCTATTCAATTATATTAATTGTCACTTGTTGCCTTAATTTTATTGAGTAGACAATGGTCAAACTTTTCTGAGTGTAGCTGCTTTATCATGAATAGTATTTTGAACTTATCCCTTCTTTAAAGCCTTTTCTTTGACCAATTGTTAACAATAAAGATGCCAGCATTTCAGTCATAGTTGTAATGTAAAGTATATTTGGAAATATTGGATCGTATTACTTGCATTAAAAACCTCTTGATGTAATGTGAATTTGAAAATTGTACCGTAAATATTTAGTTTACATTTCACTTTCCTACATTTAGTGCTCTAAAAACGTCTTTTTACGTGTTTGATGAAGCAGATTCTTTTTGCTGTGCTGATTAAAGATTTAGAAGCATCTTGCTTATTACTGCAATTTCCTCTAAATACTTTTGGCTTATTTTCTATAGCCTGAAGCACTTTCAAAAGCATGAAAAGCCTCGAGGCACAAAGACAGATAAACAAGTTGTATGCTTTCTACATGCATATGCAGTGAACCCCATGTTCTCTCCTTTCCTTTAGGAGTCTATGGGAGAGCAACTGGGTTGTAAATGGCATTGTTATGAAAGCCAAATGCCATTAACATTCACACATCCTGCCTCATCTCAGGCCTTCATAAAACGCAGATGTTGCTTTAAAAGAGCCACAAAAATGGAAGAGACAAAATTTAAATATGAAAAGTTAAAGGCCATTGACCTCTAACAAAACACAATATTTTCCTATTGAAAAAGAAATGAGCAAGCTGAAATGGAAAGTGACAAATTAATGGCTTTTACAGTGGCGCTTGTGTTTGGAAGTCAAAATGAAGAGAATAGAAGACAGTGACGCCTCCTCCTGCTGTGAGTGTGCAGCCTTTAGGGAAAAAAGCTTGCCAATCAGTTCCAAGAGCAGACTTAAAGTACAGTACAGAGCAGGATGTCATTGGGAACATTTCCTATCTACGATTTAATACCTATTAATTAATGAGGGAGCTCCATGTGTGGCACATTTTAAGATACAAATGGTCTGTTGGAAATGGAGGCTAAAAATAAAAAATAAAAAAAATAGCACAGCGCTGCTATCAAATCAGACATACTGCGATTTATTACTGAATAAAGGTGCAAAGACTGGCAAAGGCACTGGGGAACACTTTAAATATGTATGTACTGATGCACATGGTTTTGGAGGATAATAAATATTGCCACTTCAAATACAAATGCCAAATCCTCCTGGTAATGCTGGTCATGTTTTTCTTTTTGTAGCTAATTCGAATCGCATCACTTTGCATCATGTAGGGGGAGAAAACCCACACGTTCCCTGCCATATCAACTTGCGTCTGCAGCCTACATGCAGCCGATTAAATCGCGTCTCCTTCTCTCAATCAGATGAAAGCGTGTTGACTTCAAGTTACAGCAGACAGATCTTCAGCTTCAGCACGGGGATCCAGCAACCCGACAAGCTCATTGCTCCATTTACCCGGGCGCACCGCATATGATGATCCCTTCATGTCACGCAGCTGGAGGTGCTATTTGTTTGTTGCTAATGTAGCAAAAAAAAGAGGAATCAGCAAAAGAGTTAAATCCCCTGACACAAAGGGGAAGGGATGTGTTTAGTGAAAGAGGCAGCTCCCCCGAAAAACTCACTGAGCTTTCGCCAGCTATTTTGCGTCCTGCTTGGCAAACACTTGGAGCCCGGCTTAGAAAACATGGGTGCTTTTCCCTCCAAAATTAGCTCACACAGCCTCGAGGTGGAAAATGATGATGTTATCCTATAAAATGATAAAGCAGCTACAATAAAACAGAAAGCCGTATTGTAGGGCCAGAGACAAGGGGGTTGAGTCGATGGGAAACCAGATTCAGGTGACAACATCTTCATTTTCTCTTTTCGTTTAACACGAGCCACAAGGCGAAGGGGGCTTGCTGTGCGACACAATTCCGTCAGCTTGGTTTTACAGCATGATGAACCCTAAAAAGAATTTGGAACAGCAGTGTGGCATGATAAATCATTTTACAAAGAACATCTGCAACTTTTGGCTTAAACTACTTTTTTGTATTTCCTCTGTATGCTGACACTTTTGTTGTAGCGGTAACAATGGATGTCCTCATTCTGTTTGTCATATGAAAAAAGACAACCTGACATTATGATGTAGTTATTAAAGCACATCGTTGAAAGCAATTTAAACCTTGCTGTTCTTGTGTCCTGCATAGACTTTACTGATTTACCTTCTT
The DNA here is from genome assembly GCF_029220125.1 of Pseudoliparis swirei. Lineage (NCBI taxonomy): Eukaryota > Metazoa > Chordata > Actinopteri > Perciformes > Liparidae > Pseudoliparis > Pseudoliparis swirei. Next base: position 19,870,634 of record NC_079406.1, on the reverse strand, counting down.
TTCCTGTTCTTTCCTCAATGTTCTGATGATATTAAACCCTATCAAAAAGCTATCAATTCAATTTGTGTATCCCAAAATTACAAATTTGCCCCAGAATCTTTACAATCTGTACACATAAAACATCCTGTCCCAGGACCCTCTCATCGGTACAGCCCCCACACACACACACACACACAAAATAAACAGAGGAGGATCCCAGTACAAAGGTACAATAGATGTTATGTGTACAGAATGAACAACATAACAGAGTTAAAACACATCCAATGCATATGACATACAATATTCATATAGTAGAGAGAGTAAGTAGTTAGCTATCAACTATTGCCTGTCTATAGACTGAGATGACCATTATTGAGCTCTGGTGCTTGAAGGAGCTCTGACATCATGTTTTAAGTCTTTTGTTATTGCTGTGGGAGACGACTGGTACCAAAAGACGAAATAATTCGATCTGCAGGAAGTTAAATACATGAGAGCGTAGTCCTGGAGACTCTTTAAGAGGACAGCCCGGCTGGTCTGAGTGCTGTACAGAAGGATTTCATGTGTTGCTAAAATGCTATCCACTCTTCTGCTCTCATCTTGGTGTACTTTGACAGTAAGATGGCTGTTTTCTAATTGCTCTCCATATTAATTTTCCATCCTGGCAGTCACATGGCAAAGACTGATTAAATCTAAATTGTTACTCCAGAGTCTTGACGGAGCCTGTGATGCAGGAGATGATGGAAGTATCACAGGGGAGAAGATATTCAGAAAACACGGCACCAGCAGAACCGAGGATGACGGTGGTTGGCGCTCAGACATCAAAGCCTGATCCCAACACTGGGGATGGAGCTTAACATCCAGTCTGCCCTAACGACCGCAAAGGGCAGTTCTACGGCCAGCCGAGGCCGAGACTTGGCCGGGCAGCCTCCCACACTACTCACCAGGGAGAGTCCAAGCACTGCTGTCATCCCAGTCAGCCAATTCAGTCTGTGGGCCATAAATCAGCCTGGAGGCTTGGCTCCTGCGGGAGCGGCAAGATGGAGTGTGATGGTCTTGTTTTTACAAACAGTAGAGGGGCACCCTTACTGCGCCACGCAAGCCATCATTCTCAACACAGCACCGAGTCCTCTCCTTCTCCCCACAGCATCTGGTTCAGTCACATCAAGCTATCCCCCCTTGACATCCCCAGATTCATCCCTCGCAGCTCCCTGCTCAAGCCAATCCTTTATACCTCTCCTCCTTCTCTCCTCCTCTTTCATCTCACCAGTAATGCTGTCTCACGTACATCGCTGTAATTAAATAAATCTCTCGTTTCGGACCAGAGTTTCCTTCTTCTCTTCCATTCGTGTATTAATTGTCGAGGAAATTACACTCACTCTGCGGCCTTGTTAGCGCTGTCGTACGGCTGGTGGAGCCGGGGGTTCATGTGGCACTGGTTCTATTTCTGGGCATTAGTACCACTCAATTTATCAAGAACAAATGTACTGTCTAATCCATCCAGCAACGCAGAGAGCGTCTGACAGTTTGTCACTTCCACCAGGCCAGCCCGCGTCCTCCCAAAAGCCGATACCAAATGGCAAGTTAATTCTGAGCCCCTCTTAACGCCGCAATTCTTTACAAGCACTTGTCAGTAACCATTTTTAGAAGCGAGCAACAGCTCAACACCGAAGTCTGCAAATGTTTACTTCCTCCTTGTGTGTATCCACTCGAGCCTTCCCATCCAGCCCAGCCTGTGCATTCAGCAGCAGGTCCCGGTAAAAAGAATGAATTTCCAAACTGGTGTTGACAAACAATGCACTAGCTTCTAAATTGGTACAAACAGCATCTGTTTAACAGCTGTGTAACAGCAGCAGTAAGAGGTAAACGAAAGCAATCGCTTCGCTGTTTTATGAATCACTATGTCATCGCAGGGCACTGTTTTGTTGAAAAGCAGGACCGCGAACCAATGGACTGCTTGATGGAGTGGAAATGAAGCGAGCTGGTTGTCATGATGATATGCATGGGTGGGCTGGCTTCAGTGCCCCAGCAACAAATACTATACGTAACACTCCTAGCTGAGGGGGTTCTCTCACCATATTGTGTTTGCTCTTGCTGTTGCTGGCTGCGAGAGGTTGCCGCGTGTCTCAGTGAGGCTGCGGAGGCATTACCTTCGGCTTCTATCGTGACCTATGCAACGCTTGGTGCGGCAGGATTTACAGCGGTCAGACCTTGTGTGATCTATAGGTTTTGAGACCATAATTCATTCCCTGGTTTAATACACGAGACGAGTCACTGACTGTTTGACACTCTCAACAGTCACTCTGGACAGGATTTAACCCGAGAGCAGAGGCACAGAGACCTGAGCCTGGCTACATGAGGCTGAACTTAACGAAATACAAAATATCAGAAAGCCTGTGGCAGGGCCGGTATCATGTCTGCCTCAGCAGAGCCCGCCTGTCCAACCACACTGCCAATCCAGCATCGTGTTTGGTAGAGAATATGATCAATATGATGAAAAGGTAGCCACAGGCTAAACTAATTGTGGTAAGGTGTAACTGAAATGTCAAATCACCATCCTCAGAGAAAACTACTGCTGCTGTTGCTTACACATCTGTCTGGACCACTTTGGCAAGCATTTATTTATATTTATTAAATATTTGACGGTGTTTGGATCGTGGCTGTACAGTGGGATGTGTTGGGCCAATATGAAAAAAATATAGCACTTTGGATAAAACTTCATTGTCTCTCTTTAGTGCAGCAGCACTGTGAGATAATCGGACCACAAATCCAAAACTGAGCACTTCCCGGAGCGAGTTTAAAGAGGCCTTAAAGAAATGGTTGCAATGGAGCATAATCAAATTTAAATATATACATTTTTATGAACAAAATGTTAAGAGCATGTTGACGTAGCTACCCTGGCACCTGCTATTTAAATGTTGATTGTATTGTCTGCACTTGCTGTCTTGTTATGTGTTGTTTTATCTTGAGATGTGTTAAGATTTAAACAAGAAGACCACAATGGGAAAAAAAACCTTTAGGGGTTATTATGTTTTATTCCTCATTGTTTCCTTTAAATCATCAAAATAATGAAATTGTTCTAGTTACACTTTTATTTGAAAAATGTCAAATCCAATGTACAAAAAGGGTGTTGGAACATGCATAATAATATCATATTTACTAATGCATTATGAAGATGTTCCTTGAGTGTACTTTGGTTAAACGTTTGGGTTCATTTAAATACAGCTGATAACTACAAACCGTAAAATGACTTTGAATATACCTGTGCTTTCCTCTATAACCAAAAAGAATATGAAGGATAAGCATGAAAAGGAATTATAAAATGTTAAACAGATTTTTGGGCTCATCTTATTCAAATAAATTGATCTTTTTACAAAGAGTATATTGTAAGGCAATCTCATGCAGGGAGGAATTCAAAAGCGTCCGAAAAGGCAATTTTATTTAGTCTAAGGGGCTTTTTTTGTTTACTGGTTCCTTAGCAGGATATTGAACTCTTCATGGCACCTTCCTTGACACTTTCCATTCAACACTTTATTAACTGATGTAGATAGCCTCCAATAAAACGTTGAAAGGATTTGTTCCACATGTGTTCTTTGACTCTTTGATAGGTATTTCGCTGCTAGACACACATACTGTCACAGATACTATTACTTACTTCACAGGTTTGCATTTGTTTCTGATAAAGGTAGAGGAATCATTGTGTTGTACTGTGATGAGATGTACTTCACTATAATGACACAGCAAATGTCCCCCGTGTCAATTCTCAGCATCCACATTGCCCTTCTAATGATAGGCTTCAAATTAACCTGTGTTCTGGCGCCCCAGGCCCACAGCAACAATACAATGCACTCGCAGAACTCAGCACAGCAGGCCACTGACGTCCCAGTTACAGACCTGCCCACTCCGACATGCCAGCCAGCCAGCCAGCCAACCAGGCCGGCCGCCAGTCTGCCTGTCTTTGTCTGCCTGGCTTGTTTCCTCAACAATGCATCGGCAGAGGACATCTTTAAATACATCGGCACAAATGCAGCGCTTCTGTGTTTAAGCTTGACCGAGCTAGCAAACTAATTTGCTCCTAAACCCCTGAGTCTGGAAGAAGCAAGGGGGACAGAAACAGACTCTAAAATTACATGTGTGAATGGGGTTGGGGGGGGGGGGGGTAGAGGAAAGCTACACAATATGCGGGGTTGGAGAGCAGACGTTGGCTTCGGGATAGAGCGGTGCTCTGGCCTGAGATCAGTGATGCCTGCGAGGAACAAAATGTCACTGAGGTCACTTAGAAATTAGACATTCCTTTATTTAATCTATAGGTGCACTATAAGCATATATACATCCCGATTATATTATAATAGGTGTACGTTCTTTGCAATGGGCAGGAGAGGAAATACAAACCACATATGTCAGGGTAATTATAATGATGAGGGGAAAACAGTGGTCTGTGTTGCATGGAGCTTTACCCTAATAAACAAGAGGTCCAATGTCGACAAACACCGAGATTTATATTTGTGAAACTTTTAATTCCGATAGTTAAAAATCATAACTTATCAAGTCTGGAGACTTAATGATTTGGGACAATCTATAACCCATAATCATCCCAGAGTAAAAAACATTGTAGTCTCACATTTGCCATGAAGAGACATTTCTCAAAGTTAAAAATGTTTTTTTTCCTTTCTCAAGGGCTATTTCCATTAGCCATCTGAAATAAAGACAATACTTCTGCCCCTATCAATGTGTCCAGCTCCAGACAACTGGGCAGCATCTGAATATATATATTTTTCTCTCTCTCTCTCTCTGAGCTTCAGCTTTGCCTCAAAAGAGTGGCCTTACATAATTAATATAATGTGGCTTCTCATTCAATCATGTTCACTTTGTGTCAGCCAGGACTATGTGTTTTATATTCCATTTTAACTTGTCACAGAAGCACCAGCATGCATCCGACTGTCACTCATTTTATCCCCGTTTCTGTCCTTTTTTCCCCATCTTCCTTTCGCCGACAATGTTAAAAACCTCTAGAAGTAGGGCACCATAACATGGCGAGTGTGCTGGTATGTCGTGTGATGGGCAGGTTGAGGCCAGCATGCAGAAACACATACAGTAAGAGTGGGTAGGGGCAAATTGGGACACCGATCATGGTTTAAAAAGACAGACCCCCCCCATCCACCCACCCCCCACCCCTGTTTCCCAATGCCATCGAGTGCCACTCAGGAAGGAGAGACATATAAAAGGAAAAGGAAAAACAGCCAGGCCCTGCAAGGTGATACATTAGATCAACACCTACTGTGCTGAGGAAAAGCAACAGGGAGGCCTTTCCAACACGTTCTATTCCCCTGTCAGAAAGGCCATTCAGTTTGCCATCTGGGGGGGAGGCATGCTGACTCTCCCAGCATCTCCATTATCCACCACAGTGAAGCTTGCACCACGATGACACTTAAAATCAGAAAGTCAGAACCGATGTCCTTAGCATGAACCACCCACCAACCCGCTCCACTATACAGAGGATAGGCAGCGTTGAGGCAGTCCACGAGAAGAGCTGCAGCTCGTATCTAAGACACACAGATTGGAATAGAGGTGAAGACTGATCTGGAGAAAAGAGAAGGAACTAATAGGCACATCTTTTCTGATTTGAGAAACATGACTTTAGCATACATACGGATGATGGCAGGGGTCTGACACAGTGGTAGTAATTGGATTTCTCAGGCCCTGTGCCCACTCATGATAACATGCTGAGCTGTGACATGAAAAGTCCTTATGTGTGGCAAGGGAGAAAGGTGCACCAGAGTGGAAGTGACAGGTGTCAAAGATCTAATTCCCTCGCTCCTCTCGCTCCTCTCGTTCCTTTTCTCTGGAGACAGATGAGGAACAACCTGCCCTGTGGTAAAGCCAAACACAAGGCTTGACATTTAGTTGCAAATCCAAGCTAGTTAAACCTATGTAGAGTGCAGCGGAGGGAGAGGAAGAGGCGGAGAGGAGGAGGGCAAGTGGGGGGCTGGAAGCACCATGGATATAAGAGGTCATGGCCTGATTGCTTGCTTTATTTATTTTCTGATGCTAATGTGAGCTGAATATAGAAGGAGCGCAGGGTTCCTACGATGTGCCTGAGAACACACAAAGGAGCCCCACTGCAGCAGCACCTATGGTGGGGGGGAGGGGGGGGGGGGTCAGTGTCTGGCCTCAGTTTCCTCCCTGTCCTCCGTATGCATTCTGGACTCATCTTTAACGAGGACTGTATGAGAGCAAGCACATCATTAAAAAGAACCATTCTGAGACTTTCCTGTCCGCCATTAAACTTAAACAGCCGACCTCTCCCATTACCTTTTATCCTCCCCTTTAAGGAGAAGGAGGACAACAGGGTTTGAAAAGTCACATTTGGCTGGCAAAATGCATACACTTAGTCAATTATGTCCCATAATCAATTGTACATCAAATTAGCTTGATTAAAGCACAGGTATTTTGTTAAAAAATACAAGTCTATACTGCAAATAAGCAGATTCATTAACAGTAAAAGTAGTTTAAACATGGTTCACACTAACCTGATTTTCCACTTCCTAATGTGGTATGATAATTAGCTTAATGCCCAATAGGATGAGTGGTAGCCTGAAGGAAACATCTTAGCAGAACAATACAACATCTATGGGTCTTTGTGAATAATGTAAATGTCGACGCATTTACTTCAATATTATTATCACCACCGCCAGCTACGCCACAATCCTGTTCAGCTCTTGACCTTTATCACACATGAATATAGTCACACCAGAGAGCTGTTACTGCAGTGCACAACACAGTTATTCAGATTGACCAGTTAACTCAATGTGGTGTTCAATTTATGCAGTGTTGATCTCTATTCAACTAGGACGACCCTGTTACGACCTGTAACCATGCCGCTTTCCTTTATCTGAAATACTAGTGTGCATGTCAATCCACAGAATGAGGAATAATCAGAGCACAGGGGTCTCAAACACTCAGAGATTATTGGATATGAAGACATGTTGAAAGACAAAATCTAAGCCGGCAGCCCATAAAAAGCTGGAGGAGGCCAAACACACTCCTCAGCAGGTCCCTCCTCTCTGTTGCTGTGCATTCGCTGTCTCATCAATAGTTTATAATCTGGGTCACCGGCAGCCAAAACATGCCACTCACTGTTGAGTCCTACTCAAAATGTTGAATTACAACAAAGTGAGCTCATCCCTTGAAGGTCATCTAGGGGACAGCGAGGGATCGCTGACACTAATTGGTGAATGAAAAATGGTAATGACAGACGTGGTTTGGACGACTTTCCTTTGACCTCTGTTTAACTTCTGCTGAGCACGAATCCAAAGAGCATACTGTGCCATGCTATGTTTAACGGAATATGCAGGGGCTCTGAGAGAGAAATTCTGCATTTCAACGGCTCAAAAGTGTAACAGAATAAATCATTCTCGCTGAATATACATGAGGAGGAAAAAGTATGGAAATATTACAGAAGTATGCCTGAGGTAGTAACCTTTTGTTGCCACAACTGAGGAGGACGACATAACTTTACATATTCTTGCTACATATTCCAACTGAGTTATAATGTTGTCAGGAGAAACAAGGTGATGAGAGCTAAGATAAAAAAAATTTAAAAAACAGGGAGGGAGATGATAAAGGCACCGGAAAAAACAATGAAATAAAGGAAAAACAGAAAGTAGAAATTCTCAAATGGATTAAAGAGCATGGAGGTATAGCATTCTTTTTCCCACAGAAAGGAAGTAATAGGTGTTTGAAGAAGAAAAAAACGCACATTGCTGCAGCACAGGAGAACCCCCCCCCCCCTCTCTCTCTCTCTTCCTCCGTTACCCCAGCTGCAGTGATAAATGTCTCTTTGTATTCTGGACAGAAAACTGCGGGCTACAATGTACTTGTCAGAAGGCTGATTTCCCCCTTAAACAGAGCAGAGTATATTCCTAATCTTTCCCTTCACAGAGGGAGAAGATCAAACAAATAACTTTTGCCGAGACACATAATGCCCAGAAAAACCTCCCCCCCCCCCCTCCCCAGTTTACTACATATGTGTGTGGCGCGCAGATACCGCTGCGCTCCTGTGTGTGCAACATATGTGTCTGCAGCAGGTGCAGCGATGTGCTACTGCTTGCTATTTGTACTTTCTTTAAATTTCACAGCGTCCTTAATCCCCGCAGTATAGCCATGGTCCCACCGTGAGCCTCATAAATGGGAGTCAGTACTACAGGTAATGGAGCTGATTATTGCTATCTGGGCTGCGGGCCAGCTGCCAGACTCTGCCCTGCCTAGAGGGAGCACAGGCCGCCTGGTGTCTGATATCCTGGGATCCCTGTAATACAAGCCTTGCTTTGGCAGTCACTCTGAGACTATCCTGCCCACTTCCAGCCACACACTGAGGCTCCTTTGAGTTAGTCTATGTGTATAGTATGTCCTCGTCGGGTTGTTTACTCCACATGGTATCAATCTATAGTCAAACCATTTCAGCTACACGGCTGGGGTGAGGCCTGCTTTTTGTAAATGTGTATGAGAGACTCTTGAGAGGAAGTCAAGTTGTCACCACAGGATCAAGGCTGGGGTTACTCTATTTTCCGTGCTTGGGGCAGTGTGGTTCTGGTGACCAACTTGTAGGCACGCAATTACATTCCTGACAAGACAGACAACAATTACTTATCAGTTGGGGACCCATTACCCCCGGCAGTGTCACATAAATCTCTCTCCCAGCTGACCAGCAACCACATGAACCCTCATTTCCACTTAAACCCAAATCTATGAGGGTGTCCAGACCAGTGCTGTATAAAAGGTGGCACCAAATTACCATTCTCAGTACGACAGTAATGTAATTCACAAGTAAGAAATGTTTTAGAATATTGCAGTTACTAGTCTGGGCTTCATCACAGGTCAAATTGCAATGGACATTTGACCAAACTTTTAATTATTCAATATCTCTGAAGGAAAAATGATTTGCCTTGGGTGCACTGTCACGATTTAGGTGCACGAGACAGCCTCTGTACTTGCACTGTTTGTGGGTGGGTAGGATGTCAAATAAAGAATAGCATGTGGGAGGAGGCTTTGTAAACCTCTCATTATGTTAAAAATACATCACATAGAAGATAAGACTCTCAATGCAAATTATCTTCAGATTATAACCCATGGAAGCCCACATCAAAGATGGAGATACAAGATCCTGGTTGAGGTACTAATGGGGCTGCGGTCTTATCGCTTGCATTGCGTTGCAGCACAGAAGGGGTTGTGCCGCTGCAGTGACCCTAAAGAATTAAAACACAATGCCATGGTTCGGGCCCCTGCCTTGCTCCCTCACACACAAACTAGAATCAATCTAAACCACAAAAGAGGAATAGCCTGGAGACAATACTTCAGCTCTGCTCCTGGACTTTCACTCGGTTTCCCCCGACCAGTCATATTTCACTCTTGAGCCATCCCTTTATCTTCCTTCCTCACTCTCTCTCTCTCTCTCCCCCCTTTCCTTTGGATACCTTTAAAGACACACACACACACACACACACACTTCATAGACTGCGTACACACCCTCTCGGACCAGATTTAAAATGCAGGTACTTTCTCCTCTCACTTTAATACAACCTCTGCCTCCATCAACTTCAGCACATTACCTGTTCTTAATCTCCCTCTCTCTGTCTTGGATCATCCTGATCCCCCTGTTTTCCCATCTGCTGTCGATTGGGGCCCAGCTTGGCGAGGTGCTCAACAAATAACTGCGATTCACTTGGTTTCTGCGGAGATTAATAACGCACCTAGCATGCCACGGCATCATGAATAAGCAATGGAGATCCGGAGCCCTATTTTCCCTCCATCTCTGCGTTTCCTCCCTCCCTCGCTCGCTTTCCGTCTCTCTCTTACTTGCCCTGCCGAGTTGTGAACTGAATGCCAGGATTGTCTCGAAAATGAGCTGTCAGCGGAGGACCTGCAATGAGATACATCAGGCTCATTGTGAGCCCGAGAAAATAATGAACTATTCCCATTTCTCTCTCTGATATGTTCAATACGCTATCCGTGACAAGTGCAGAGAGATAAGCAGTCCCCTCTTGAGCTGATTAAATTCACTGGGTACATTCAGGAGTGCTTTGGCAGAATGAGAGTTCAGGGGATGCCATCATAGGATGAGAACATTACTGTGTGTGTTTTCAGTCCGCGCTGGAGGAGAAGACCCTTTGCATGGCTTTTTGCTTGTGGCTGTGTTGGTGTGTGTAATTGAGGGAGAGCAAGCTAGAGACCAAGCTGGAGGCAATTCTTGTAAAAACTTGAGAGAATCAAAACATGTCAACTTTGTTTAAGCGCTCTCTCACATCTCTTAGCGTACTCCCTTGTGGATTTAACTAAAGGGATGATGGGCTCTCATGAGAATAAATAAATGGTTGGTTTATTTATTTGAGAGCCGCAAACAAATCCTACCAGCCAATGAATTTAATTTAGAACGAACATAAACGTTGTGTAGCTGCCGGCATTGTTCAATTTGGTGTCCCTCGATAAGATTTTAGCAGGCAGCCTTTGGCTTTTGGGTCAATTTCTGCACCAATCGTTGTGTTCAGAAACATAAATAAACGGCGTAGCTTATGTCTTTGAGATGTAACTGTATGCCTTAAAAACATGTGTTAGTTTATTCCTAATACCCAAATAGTCTTTGCAAATTCCTAATGGTTGAAGTAACTGACATTTACTCTATCGTTTATCTATTTAGTAAATTAGCCAACATTACTGTGAAGCCAAAGCGAGCTAATAGCCCTCTGCTTCAATGGCAACTCCTAAGCAAAAGATCACGTTCTCTCTCTTTTCTCCGTTTATCCTCCTCTTCTCTTCCTCTTCGCTCAGCCCTACAAACCCAGGAAATATGACCTATATTATAGACTACGTAGTTATGTTATGGGGTTTTCTCCGCAATATATTTTGAAAATAGTATAACAATAGCATTCCCAATTTTTTTTCGAAGTAATACATTTTTTTATTGTTTTTTTCCCCTGTTAGGGGGCGCCCCTAACATTTACCTATAGCACTAGAAACAGAGATAAAGGAAATCCACATCTCCTCTTTGAATGATGGAGATTTATTTTACCAGGGGCAAATTCAAACTTATTAAGCTCTTTTTATATTTTCTATCATTATATCAGGAATAATTTCACTAAGACAGAGACAGACCTCACTGAGTCACACCGTTTCATTCAGCGGCGTAAGCACGATAAAAAAGATGAGCACAGATGGACACAGCTTGATATTACGTTTTATTTCTTCAAACAGTACTTCCTCCCATCTCTACATCTCAGAGGCAGAATCTGCATCTTGGTTGTTCATTACAGACCTCACTACACCCGCTAGCAAGCCATCTCCAGTGTGTTTGAGCATGTAGTGTGTGTGCACTCTATCTTCCTTAATGCTTGCATTGCACAGAGCTCTTTGTCAGCCATTTTACCTCCACCAAGGGTTACACATTAGATTAGGCAAATCAAAATCAAAATGGATGGTCCTAGAGTTTGTATGTAAATCTCATCGTAATATATCATAATGCAACACGTGTTGTAGTCAGCCGGAATCACAAGACGACTTTTGGTGCTTAATTCAATCAAATGCGGTTTGAGAATCAGTCAAATCCTCTTACACAGTCACAAAGTTATCTCGGAGTGAGAGAATGGAGAGAAAAAAAAAATCTCTCCTACTTGTCAGAGAGATTGTTTCCTCTTTGCCTCTTTTTATTTTCCCTCCCTGAGACTGCTTACTCGACTCTCAGCTCATCTCTCCATCTCTGTCTCCCTCAATCGCCGACTCTCTCTCGCCTCCCGTGTTGTCAGCACAGCCCGGTTCCTGTTGCCTTCCTGATTCTGACACCTGTCAGCATTTTCGTAAGTAGATCAGAGAACTGCAAACTGGAAATGTTCTCGTGTTGAATTTAGGGCAAGTTTGCCGCCGAAACATGTGCGATGCCTTTAGTCTTTCTTTAATTCAACAGGGGAAGGGAACTGCCTGACTGGCACAAAGTTGGGAGATGCGGGTTGGAGATGTTCGCAGACGGGAGGGGAGAGAGACAGGAAAGGGGGGAAGGGGCTGAAATCAATTTAGAACAGTGAAACCCTGTGGATCTGCTGATGGAAGAAGGGAATATGAAAAAGTATGCGGCCCACGTCGGGGGCTTCCACTCCTTGGCTCCAGCTTCAGGCACACACCCAAAGGGAGCAAACAGATAGATGAGAGATATTCCCCAGAGGTGGAGGCCGAGGAATATGTCAGAAATAAAAGAGGCCTGTTCCCTAATTGAGTAGTCTTGGATCCTTTTGGGTCTAATAAGCCTAGCTCTCTTCTTTTTTTTACACATTGACCTGAAAATAATTCAAAACCCAAGACCACAACCCTCTGAACTGCTGAATCGGACAGTGTGAAGCGACATCATAACCTCTCTTTCTGTCCCGCGGAGATAACTCAAGCGATTTAACAATACATGAATCTTAATCCCTAAAAACCATGGCTCATTCATATCCGGGAGGAATTAAAGTGTGAGCTATGAGAATCAAAGGAAGTTGAACAAAAAATAGATTTGTCTCTCTTTGTCACCAGCCCCCTCGGAGTCTGTTCCCTCGCTTCACCCGTGACACTAATGGTTCTACAGAGCCAAAGCTAGCATGCCGCACATTTCAACCAAATCCCCCTAACTTCACAGACATGCATATACAGATAAAGACAAATTAATTTAATATAGCGCTTCTCCTCAGATTATAGTTTCAGTGATATAATCCATCATTATTCTATTGGCAGATATGATGGAGCCATTACATGTTAAAGATAGCCCCTCCTTTATAGATTTAAAGAGATTTAATGTAATTTGTTCTTCAGATACTTCCTAATCTAATCCACCGGGTGAGGATATTTCATGTCAGGTTTTTAAAAAAGAGCACACACACCTCTTAAGACTCTTGGCAACATTCAACAAAGAAGCATTCGCTCACATTTAGGTTTGAAATGTCTTCACAAGCACTTTGCTGAAAGTTACCTTGGTGGTGGCTGGTGCAAGAGAAATGAAGAGCTGTTGTTGAAATATCATCAGGGAAACGGGGGAAAGCATAACTCTGATGGACAAAAGCCAAATACCAGACTCCTAAATTGAGACAGGGAGGGGGGGGGAAGCCCATTACGATTCAGAGCAGGGCTACTTAGCAGCTGAATCCGGTCACACAATTGGGTTCCCACATGAAAGCACACACCAAGATGGGGATGCGGGGTCTTTGTGTAAAGGTAACGGCTTGTCTCCTGGGCAAACAACACCTCTACATGGCACTGGGAATGGTAAACATTTGCACTGTAAAAGCCCAAGAGTACAACCCTTCCTCCATCCCCCTTCAAGCGTCCTTTTGTTCTCGGCACTTAACACAAGAAAACAGAACAATAAAAACACACAAAACACAAGGCTCCTTCTATCCTCGGCTGGCGTGTGTTGTTGTCCTTTGGCAATTGCATTCTCTTGACTTGTTTTCTGCTTTAGCGGGCAAGAAGAGGCGCACTGCACAACCGAGTTGGTCCCAGAAGACATCGAAGCAGCGGGGTGTTAGTGAACATTTCTATTTGTTTTCTGACAATACACCAAATAGAACCAGCAGACTGTCCGTTTTTGTCAATTAAGACCGATGAGCTCAAAGTGAAACTGCATCGCCACATGACTTTAACCACGGCTGCTCTCATATCATAAAAAAATAACCTCAACTGTTCTATTTCTGCCTTAGTTCTCAAGTGAGTATGCACAGAAGAAAATTAAGGAGGGAGAAGAGCTAGTGTTCTCCGGAGGAGCGCCAAAAAAAGAAATATGTGATGATGTAAAATCCTCATACAACAGGAGAGACAGATTCAACTGTGCGTCATGCTGAATCTGCCCATCTCTGTCGGCCCACCATGCCCTTCAACTGTGTAATTGGACCGTCGAGATGGTAATAGGGACAATTTCATTTGCAACGTCATTACATTTCTGCACGTGTAAGGATCTTTGGTCAAGTCGTTTAATAATTATGAACAGCCGCTCATTACTCTCTGGTGTGACCACTGCTGCTGACTGATGTTTAAAACAAATGAATGGGAAGCTTCCAGTGAAGCCATTTTGTTGAGTCCTCACTGAGGGAAATTGCCGGGCCAAAAGTAAGTCTTTAGCTGAGTGCAACATCTTTAAAAAAAAAGCCCAAACCAACCCACCTAATTGTAATTCAAAACAGATACGTTGTTATGATCTATTTGTTTAGGTCAAAAGGAGGGATAGCCCTTGAAATAGCCACTTGCATTACGAATTCAGAAAGGCATGCATCCATCTGGCTGAAAATAGTCATTGGTGGCCCCAGAGATCTCTCCTCATTTGTATTATTCTTCATGTACATCATTTGTAATTATCTCCAACAATGAGATCCTACTATTAGTATACCTGTCGGCATGCAATCCTGATTAAGGCGCAGGACTTTCAGGGGGTGTTGTGAAGTAATTACAGTTGGCAACCAATAGCCAGCAAGTTCACTTTTCATTCTGCATTAGTGTTTGATGCCGCCGAAGTTGATCCTAATGGTCACCACGCGTCCTGACCCTACACGTCTGTCTGTCTGTCTCAGCGCATTACAATACGGAGGCAGCTGGCCGTGAAGGCAGGTCCATTAGTGTGACTGTACTGTAGGTGAAACGAAGGGTAGGTTGCCTAATCTTGTTATTCCCCAGTCAAACAGCATCAATAGCCAAATTGGTCCAAGTGAAGCGTCTGGTTAGTTAAATATGCCAGGGACCAGAAAAGGAAGAGCCTTCCAGTCTTTGTAATGCTCCTCTAACCACACCCACACACTTCACAGTCTGCCGATAAAAATAGATATAAACACACAAAACAAATAATCTTCAATCTTTCATGCATTTTTACATAGGCCTACTAGGATCCCTTTTTGTCATTTCTTACTCATCTAAAGTTCTTTCCCGTAGGAGCCGAGTATATTAGTGAGGGACTGGAAAGCCTTTCTGGGGCAGTGCTAGTAAAAAAGCAACCAAAAAAATAAGGTTGGCACAAGTTCCCAAATTGTAGCACAGGGCAAATGTACAGTTCAGATACTGCGAGTGATTTCTGTCCTCCGAGTGTACTTTTAAAATAAAATGTCTGGTACTTCCACTTCACTCAGAATAATATTGCTTAAGTGAGTCTTACTAAAATGTCTGCAATTTTCCATAAACACAGACCGACTCTTGTGTTCTGCTGAGCTGGTACACCTGTGCATGCGGTGTTTCCTTTGAGCTCGGTAAATACCCTCAGGTGCATACATCTACATCCTGGTGTGCTCCAGACAGCATCTTCCTCTCTCTCTCTCTCTCTTGCTGACCCACTCTCTCCCTTAGTCTGACTGGCAGTAGTTAAGAACGAACATGACCCTAACACTGACTTCTGCCAACCGAGTGGATGTCTTTTTAAACGGTGAGTCAAAAATGAAACATCAACATTAATTCCCTGCTAAATGATCCCACTGAATAATGGATGAGGCACATGGAGATATGTAGATTTCCACCTTCTACCTTTGTGAGCCTAATTGCCACCATTCAAGCACGTCTGAAGTTGGCAGACATGGCTACTATCAGTCAATAATGTTGCCTAAGCCTGAATCAAAGGGTAGCCTTAGCTGTCAGAGATCCCATACATTAGCTACTCGAGCAGGAGATCAAAGACAAAGAATACAACTGGGATGTTATTTATACTTGCACATCTGAAGCTCGCAATGGGCATAATGCACCTTTTAAAAGATGCTCTCGTGCCAGAAAAATAACACGCTGCGGTGCACACACGAAAACACATCGGCCTTATCTTGAAACTGAACACATTCCAAAGGAAGTTGCAATACAGAGCACACACACACTCTAACAGATTTTCTTACCTTGGTCTGGCAGCTGGCAAACATTGGGAGGGACAGTCATGTTCAGCACATCATTGACAGCCGTGTCAACATAGTGTCCTCTCTGGACGTCGTGTTCACTGTCCGTCTGGTCGCTCTCCTCGTGGCCGCTGTCCTTCAGGCTGTTCCCCTCCAGGTCTTTAAATGTCGACGTGCTACATGGGGGCCAAAAGGGAGGAAGAGGATATGTTGATTACCTGTCAGATCACCTTTTTTAACATGCTCTCCTTGGCCCTTGGCTCTCTTTCTCTCCCTAAAAAAAAGTCCTTACTAGTTGCCCTTTTACATTGTCTGTTTTCATGAATTCCAAAACAGACGAATATTGATTTTTTGTTGTTATTGTCTTGGTTTAATAGTGAACAAAGTCTCGCTCTAGCTCATACGCTCGCAGTGACCATAAAACAAGAAGGAAGTGTAAATCTGTTGAAAGCCTTTTTGGATAGCGTGGCAGCTATGGGGCGTCTCACACAAGGACATTTTGGATGGATGCTCTGACTTCAAGGACGTACATTGAACAAACAGGAGGCACTCGCTCACTACAATCAAACAAATACTGCAGTAATCAGGAATTCCTGGAAGGAAGACGGATGGAGAGAATGCTGCAAGCATACAAACTGAGCATCTGTCTTGTTTGGGGCTCACAGTCAATAAAGACGATGGGGTGGGGGGGGCACAATCAACAGCTGCATAGTAACAGCATGATTTCCCTTCATTTGATTTCCATCCCACTGGAACACATTCTGTTTTACAAACACCACTAAATAGGGGGTGAATATATGAACATGTGTTCTTTTAGAAGAGAAAACATATATATGGATGAGTCATAGAGAGAGGAGAAAGGAGGTTAGGAAGGTGAGAAATTAGTCGACGGAGGAGAAAATGAGAGTAAACAAATGTGTGCAAACAAGAAGAAAGGTAGAGGAAGTGAAGGACAGTATAAGGTAGCCGCATTCCGGGACCCAGGCCCCACATTCTCCAGCCTGGGAGAGGGAACTGCAGCTAATGCCTGCTCTCTGATGTTATCACTGTAATTGCACCTGTCCCAGACCAGAGGCTCACTGGCTCCTGAGGGATTTCTTTGTAGTGTGCTGCTGAGGCCTACACTTCAATGCTCTCCGTTTACAATAATGCCGGGAATATTTTCGTTTTTTTATAGGGGAAAGGAAATTGCCATAATAGGTTTTCAAAAAGCCAGGAGCTGGCCTCAAACAAAAGAAATACTGGAATGTTACATTACTGCAAGCAGAAAGGAATACTTGTAGTTTTATAAATGAGCCCGATTACAAAACTCCAACTGGAAGGAATTATTCTATGTACCCTCCCTCCTGGCTGTTCTAAGCTTGAAACTGATGCAGTTCAAGCTCGATGTTTTGCAAATGAAGCAAATTACAAGAACAGTAATAAAGTTATCTCTAAATATGAAAATCATCAATTGCATTTTCTGTTGTGGTGTGTCATCTAATGCATTTGCGGCTTGTTTCAAATGTCTACTAAACACACTACGGAGTAATACTATTTATCCCAAAATCGTATCCTCGCACTGCAATTAAACTGAATGCAAAACATGCAGGAGCACATGCAAACTGCTCCAATAGTAGCTGTGCACTCATTAGATAAAACAATTAAAGATAACAACGGTAACAAGGTGCGGGTAACAATTCCTAATCAACACATACCTTTTAATGAGGTGGGCTCTGCTGTTCACGTAACTGGAGTCGATGGAATAATTCTCCGTCTGTAAGAGAACGATACAGGGGGTGGGGTGGGGGGTTGTGGTTGAGGGATGATGGGGGGAAACAGAGAGAGGTTCTTTTAATAATGGAAGCAACCAAAATAATGTTAGCAGTAATTGGCTTTCAGTTGAAATGTTATTTTCCACAAAGGCCCCGGTGAGCAGCCTCGACTTTCAAAGGGCTGCATCCTATTCTCTTTCAAAGCACACACACAGAGAGGCTGACTGGGAGTTGAGAGCGGAGGAGAGTGCCGCAGCGAGCGCATCCTCTCATCTCCTCATCACCCTCCCCGCTCTCCATCCCTTGCTCCCTTGCTCCATCCCTCTGCTGCCGGTCAGCCCACTGTCTTTAAAATGGAGTCATTAGAACGGACGGGCGAATGCGTAGACAGAGGGAGAAGAAAGGTTTCCCATTTCTTTTTCTTCTCTGAACTCTTCACTTTCACCATTTTTGAGACGATAATAATGTGGAAATATTAAATAAATAACTGCAAGAGAAGTGAGATGAAATTAAGAGTGTGCCGGGGGAATCTTAACTACGCAATTGTAGATGAAAAGACTTTTAGAAGATGCATGCGATAGATCTCTGACCCACATTAGAGAACACAGTTCAAAGGCACCCTACATTAATTCTTTTTGCCTCCGACATGTATTTAGCAAGGAGTATGTTGAGTAAGAGACCATGGACAGAGGAGTTAGTGTAAACTGAGCAGGTAGCCCCTCCTGCGTCTGCCAAGCTTCTACTCACACTTGGTAAGATGTCAGGGGGCCAAAGGGTATCAAAGCCTCTCAAAGGACTTCCAGGATACGACCCTTTGGACAAACTTTGATAAGAGGCAGGTGTTTTCTGCAGAAAGAAAGCAGAGCCTTCACTTAAAATTCCACGGCGCAAATACTTTATCCTGATAAAAAAGTCAATGGCAGACCTCCGAGGGAAGTCTACAGAACTGATATCAAAGCCCTGTTGAAAAAAAGTCACCCCTATGATAAGGAAGGTTAATGCAGGCACCGGAGCACAGTTGCTGATTATCAAGCGGGCTACACATTTGACACCGGCCTGCTGTTGAGGTGGCAGCAGCCCCACACAGCTGTCATAAATGGTGAACAAACAGATTTGGATTCAAACTCAATATGCGACTGTGCGCAGACGCTCCTTATTAGATTTGAACGGGGTTGAGCATTCAGAACTTTTTCGGGCACTGCGCGGAAGTGAATCCACAATGCCGAGGAGTCGGAGCAGTGAGGACGGGGGGAGCAGCGGAAATGTCAAACATTAGTCCCCGTCTTCTTGGATCTCTTTAGAAAAAAAACCATGAATAAATAAATAAATGAAAGTGATGCTGGCAGATCACAGCAGCCAATGTGCAGTGTTTACCTCTGGCAAATAGCTCCCCTGACCTGTTTTGCAGACCATGAAATATGGAAGAGCTTGTTAATGCAACCAAATACATGTTCTTGTTTGTTTGGATTTGTGCTATTGATGCCATTTACTCAGGGCTTCAAAGACCACATATATGCTGTGTGCCATTATTATCTGACTGATGCTGACGCTGTTATTCTCTCTTTAGTTGCTGTAAACCTTAAGGAACTTGTATGTATGTCAGAGATGTAGTTATCTCTCAGTATTCTCAAAGGTGCATAGGCCTACCTTCAATCATTTGGAGAGAAGCTGTTGTTTGCCATCTCACCTTCTTCACTCCTAATTATTTTTTGCAGGGAGTCTGTATAATGATAGGCAACAATGCGAGGCCAGGCCTCTGATTGGGGCTCACTCATGATGCAATGTGTTTGCGCTGAAGGTTAGCATCATTCTGTCTCCCTTTACCATTTACCCCTAATTAAACTTTAACTCATTAATACAGAGAGGATAATTCATGAAAAGGAATTTAATTAACATTTTATTATTAGCTCTTAATTTGGAGCACACCATGTTTGTTCTCTTGTATTACCCCTGACTCCTTTTGTTCCCGTTCAGCTTGACTCCATTAAATATCAAAGGTAACTGCAGCGGCAACACACAGCAACTCGCAACACACAGCAACTCGGTTTGGTTATTAATTCATAATTAACACATACCACTTCATGAATGTATAAATCATGCCACGCACACGTTTTATCCAAGAATAATATCCTGCTCTTAAAAGATTTATAGATATTAAACACTTCTATCGTAGATCAATAATGTGTTGTGCCCTACTGTGCTCCACTGGTCCCAGTCAAAGCAAATTAAACGGCTTCATCTCCAACACTGGCTGTGCATCCAGTGAGAGACTAATGAAAATGCAAGGCATGAGTAACAAGAGGAAAACTTCATTTAAAAGACGAGATAGAACATTTCTTGTGAATGTCACTCTGGCTGCAGCCTGTAATTGGTT
Source organism: Pseudoliparis swirei (assembly GCF_029220125.1). Taxonomy (NCBI): domain Eukaryota; kingdom Metazoa; phylum Chordata; class Actinopteri; order Perciformes; family Liparidae; genus Pseudoliparis; species Pseudoliparis swirei. Next base: position 19,850,661 of record NC_079406.1, on the reverse strand, counting down.
TGGATGGCAGGTTCTGTGTAAGCACAGCCTGGAGAGGAAGGTAGTACGCCCCGGCCAGCTCTCAAGCTGTTCCAGTCCAGAAATGGAACTGTACTCTCCATAATGCAATTCCCTCTCAGGGTTTTTACATACAGCTCTCTTAAGTGTAGAGTAGATCAAACAAAACAAAACTCATAGTATACTTTTTTTTTTGCTTTACTATTCCTTCCTCCAGAGCTCCCGTTCAACACAGCAACTACTTGTTAATCAAAGATGGAGATATTCATATTTCCTCTATTATCAAACCGTCAGAGGGAATAAACAAGCACTCATCACAGGGGCATAACCGTGGTAATTGATGAGTTACTCAAATGCCTATTCTGAAGAAGAATCGGATTCATTAGCCCAGGCTTCCTGTAAAGAAATGTAATGTCTTTCCCCACATTTCTGACCGACCTCAAATTGGAGGACATGTCAATATGTCTTGCTCGGAGGTCAAGTTTCAGGCAAGAGGATGAGGACTGCTTAACTACAGCGAGGACACCACAAATGGCTATTTAATCAGGTTGGACAATGTGTTGTTGTGATCTGAGCGGCCCCAGTTTGGCAGCTAGATCCACTCTATCCCCATAATTATTGTTCCGTTTCATCTGGAGGACTGGAGGGAGGATTGTCGTACCCGCTGTCGCTGGGTGACTGATAGGCAGTGTGAGGATGAGTGGGAAGGGAAGTGGAAAGAGAGTGGAGAGAGCAAGAGAGGGTCAAGGGGAGGAAATGGGGGAGACTTGACCTGCAGGAGACTCGCGGTCCAGCTGCTGCAGCCCAGTAGCTTTCCCCTTTTCACCCTTTGCTCCTCTCTCTCTCCAGTAAAACCAGGAGTCACGGGGACGATGGGCTCGCCTCTCTGCCACTGAGAGGAAAAGCAATCTCCTCGCCTAGTTGCTGCCGTAAGATTTGATTTGCCTTCCTCCCAGCGTGACAATTGGTTCTCTAGTCTGGATGCAAGTGTATTCATTGTGTGGGGGAACGGGGAGCACCAGAGAGGAGAGGCGGGGTGGGGAGTGAAGACACCAGTTGTTACGCCAGTAAACACCCGACAAGTTCAGCAGATGTCACACAGATAGGAGAGAGAAAAAAGAAGTGTCACACAGCTGCCCTACTGTATGTATTACTGAGGCTGATGCAGCGGAGAATAACATTTAAACAGGGAAGCAAGCTAGAAAAATATGGACAGATGCAGCGACATGCACTAGATAAACAGTCTATGCCAGGCTGTATCTTTGTCTGGAATAATTGCAGTTTTTACTTAATTACAAGATTAAACCTTTCTTAACCACAGAGGCATTCAGTCAATCTTTTAAGCAAAGTAAACATTTGAGATAAAGTGTGTGCATCAGATGAGAGTTAAACTGCTTAAAAACAGAAGGTATTTAGGCAGGGCGGGGCAGGTTGTACGAGACTGCGTCTAAAATAATTGAGCATCTAAGAGAAGAACAATTTATTGCGGGAGTGTTTCATGTCTGTCATGTATGCAACTCTTTAATGTCACCCATTTAGCTGACGAAAAACATCAAGCCATGTTTGTTTTGGAAACAAAATGCACTTGGTGCCACACTAAAATGCACAGTTTAAACATACAGAACAGGACGAGACAGAATCAGTTAAAACTGTCAGATCGAATGTCACCGCTTCATTCTGTATTCGTCTGAGGTTGTGCCTCAGTCTTCGTTGAGTGTTGCCGCCGCTCGCTCAGGGAAGAAAACGTTACACATAATGTGCCTTGTTATTGATATCCCAGTGCTAAAGCAGGAGATGGGGAGAGAGAAAGAGATACAGGGGGTTTACAGGCCAGCTGAAATTATAAAATGAAAAGGCTACATTACCCAGGTTTAGTTGTGATAAAGTAAAAGAGCAGTAAGAAAGAGGAGGAAATTATAAATACAAATAAATAAATGAATAAACTCCACTGGATAAAGGATGCCTCATGTCTGAAACTGCCTGTTTATAGATGCATGTATTCACCTCATGTAATTTTGCAGTGAGGATGCAGTCTGTGTGTGTGTGTCTCTCTCTCTCTGTGGGTGGCTTTCTCATCCTATACACTGCGAATATGAAAAGAAATGCTTGCCTTTGAGCCTTTTGCACATTCACATTCTTGCACACGCAGACTTTCTCTTTCTACTTCCCTACAGAACGCACGGCTCCAACCACCCCTGACTCGCTGAGCTGGCACCCAAACAACTCGCCTCTGGGTCTGCACCCAGCACACCCCTGAGCGGCTCACATTCGGTCTGCATGACACCCATGACGAAGACACAGACCACCGAGGCACCTGCTCGGAGTGGGTTTTTAATGTTGTTTATTTATGTGGGACAGAAGAGGCGCTTCTTGGCCCGTGAGCTGGCCGTAACCCGCCACCCCTCTGCCCCGAAGACCATCATCACCACCTTCTTCCCGATTAGAGAGTTTCCCATAGATCCTGTGCCATCTGCTATATTATAGATTTCCCTCTTCCTTTATAGAGGGCAGGGCCCCTAAGGGAGGATCATCTGTAAAAAGGGTGAAAGAGTGCCTGAGGCACAGCCATGGTTGTGGATGAGATTACATTTTCTATTTCTGCCTGCTAAAGGGGGCCTGCCATGATGAATACAGAGAGTTGTTACCATTTAATATCAACTGGCTCCCCTGCAAACTCAAATTATACACAATCAATTGTGACACAAGGGCACATGTGTGACAAATAACCTGTCACATTCTCTGCATCATTTCACTTCATCACCCATCAATTCACGCCAAACCCAGAAGCCCATTTGGGAATCAATCATATTCTGAACATGAGTGATTCTGTGGAGAAAAGGTTTTTAAATGCTCCCTTGCTTTGCTGCAGCTTGAACATTTTTGCCGTCTTTGTGACTGGTCAAAAAACAACAACTGGGTGAATTGAGGGCTATTACGAGGTCAATTGTGTCCTCGATCACAATGTGTGAAGTGACGAGTATTGTTTGAAACAAACTAAATAACAGCTTCACTAAAACACAATGAAACAGATTCGTAAACACAACACCCCTTCCTGCTTACACTTCCTCCTCATTTTGCTGGCCTTTCCGTGTGAAAATGAACAAATATTTGCTCATTCTGAGCAGAACAATCACTCACTGCTCTCATGAAGTGAGGAAACGGGCCAAAGCACTAAAGCTATAGCTTGTTCCACCTGTGTAACCCCCCCCCCCCTCCTCCCCCCCCCCACACACAAAGGAATCTGAGGAAGACAATGCGGCGGTCTTCTATTCTGAAACAGAGACAACAGTCCAGACCAGTCTCCATGTCACTCAGGCCTACAGGCTCCACAGAAGTCCAGTTAGTAGAGATGTGATTAATTATACATACATTGATAGAAACAACATTCATTATTCATGAGCTTCTCAATGTCAAAGCTATTTCCCTCCCTTTCAGCATGATGAAAAGATTTTAAATAATAGGCCCCCTCTGCAGACGTCTGCATTCCAGCGGAGTCGGCTGACGCTAAAGAGGCTTAAGTCAGAGCTGTTGTCTTACCAGAGAATCACCGCTCAGGACCGACATGTTTCAAACTGTTGGTTGCTGTGCGGGTTCCGGGGCTGTTTTTGTTTTGTCTTTGTCTGAAGAGACAAGGGTGGTGCTTTTAAGCCTTTTAGATGGAAGGTATAGTGTCCACTCTGAATGAATAGGCATCCCCTGCTGCACCCGGCACATAAGGCTGGCTAGAGCTTCATTTAACACCTGTTCAGCGTTCAGTTATGCATGTTTTTTCCAGATTTATTCTATCTCCAAGTCAGAAAGAAAACCAGAGTATCTCTATGAGATTACGACTCATGGCTTTGCATAGTAAAAAGGAAGAGGAAGGAAGGAAAAATACTTGACTATCTCGGCTGTTTCCCAAAAGAAATCGGCTTACGTTCCTTAAAGCCTGTAGAGCCAAATCAAACTCAAATAGTAGGCACTTCCCCTTTAGGCAAGTCTTGAGGGATTTTCTTTAATTTGGATGTCAGACCGAAAAAAAAATGTTCACACTCACTCTCATCCCAAAATCCATTAATGTTTGTATGGTGCCACATGAGAGGTATAGTAATTATTTATTTTTTTACAGACTCTGGAAATGTTGAGTGGAACATTTAATCCAGGTAGATTAATTGTTTCCAGGAACCGCTGTGAACAAGGACTCCGAACATGTGCTTTTTTAATTCATTTCGAGAAGAGAATTACTAGACAGCATCTTCTGTTTCACAGTTATGCCCTATATTCGCCAATGTTGAGGGGAAAGGGTGGGGGCTAAATTAGTGCACACAGCATCCCCAAAGGTTTCTCCCACCTCCCCTGGGCAGGGCCTTAAAAATCAACATTCAGAGACACTGCAGATTATGTAAACACTTTCCGCCTGAATGCTTAAACGAGAGCAGTGACTGAATAAACAGCATAACTTTGAGCCACATTTGAAATCAGTAGATTTAGAATTAAATGTTGATTAACTCATCTTAAAAGGTTTCTGCTTCTCACATCACACCGGTGCTGCTGTAGTCTCTCCGTCTCCCTCCCGCTCTCTTTTTCTCTCACTCACTGTGACAAGGCATCTTTCCAGACATTTTAGTTGGATGGAGATTTGCAGCAGCTCATTACAGACTGGGAGGCTCCGTGAGCGGATGCAGTCACTCGGAGATGGATTGAGTGGGTCTGTTTATTGACATGCCTTAATCTGACACTGGGTAAAGGGAGTGAGTCACCGCCTCCAGACACACTACCACATCACAGCCACTCCAGCAAATAGGGAGGCAGCGCCCAGGACACAAGAGGAACTTCATCAACGCTCATTAATCCAACTACCCCGGGCCACTTGCTCAAACAAACCGTGTTTACACTGCGTGTTGGCTGGATGAGGGGTGATGGAGCTTTTCAAAGGGCATGTGTGCAGGTGCTCGGATCCTCAGCGCACACACACAAGTGCGAGAACTGTCGCCGCTACACACACCTCCACACACACACCCCCACACACACACACAAACATACAAACATGTACTCAAGCAACCCGCCCCTCTAACCCACAACCCCCTAAACACAATATCGGTTTACACCAGCTGCTAAAACTCAGTTGGTGCACTTTGTCTCGCAAATCAGAGCTGGTGCACAAATCAGGGGTGGACGATTGGACGATTGGGCTCCATGCCAAAGAGCGGAGCTCAGAAAGGGGCTTTTTATTGAACAGATGGGCATACAAGATCTTTTTTCTCGCGTCATACAAGGCTAGTCCTATCAGGGATCCAGCTATGGAAGCCTAGTTAGATTGTTGATCCTGTTTGCTGGTGTTTCAATGTGCATCACATCTGGTCCTAACATTTGGGATGGTCTTTCTAGGCATCTGTCAGCACTGATCGGATTGACAGCAGAGTATTAGGTGCTTGCACATCATTATTTAAATCCGGCTTGTTAACAGGACTGTGTGACGGCTGCCATCACAGCAAAGGAAGAACAAAGCAGCATCCAACACTTAGTGCTCTAGCGCTACTGTTTGTTTTCTGTTAAACTGTTGTTTATTTCTTTGTCTGACCGATGTGGACGTGTGAATCCTCGAGATTTGACATTTAACAAAAATAAATATACAACAAAAATGAGAAAATATAAACCCTGGCAAAAAAAAGAGGAGAAATATATGTGAACTGTGTATGCCAGACACAAACAAAAAATAAATCTTTCTAGAAGAAATGTCTACATGCAGACATACTGTCGCAAAGGCAAAACAAGCAAAAGGGAATAAACATAGTCAAAGAGTAGCGCAACAGAAATGTACAGTGAAATGCAGAGTGTTCACATGCAGACACACACACACACACACACACACATGATATACAGTGGCAGCGGGGCAGAAAGTCAGAGCAGGGCCTGCTGTCGCTTCTGTCAGGGACCGGGAGCCGAGCAGCTTGAGAGCAGGGCCGATGGAGAGGGGGCCAGATGCAGCGGGCTTGACCCACTCATTCGCGAGGGAGGGGTGTGTTTCAGCTGCCGAAACACACAGGGATTAGCCGCACTGACTTTATTTAATTTAATTTGTATTAGGGCCGTCTTTGGGGGGGCAAACATTGTTTTTGGCTGCGGGGGGGAGGGGGGGGGGATATACAGGGTCGTGGAAAACAGCAACAGACGGTAGATTACCTCCTTCCCCATCACTGTATTCCCAAACCTCAGGGGCATGCGCAAACACACACACCCACAAGATCGCACACACAAACACACGCACGCACATATCTTGCCCCCTAATGATGTCTTTATTATGAAGTAAAATATATTCAATTTAAATGAATCTTCAACCCTGCATCCACCTTTCCACAGCTTGATTTCTTGAAATGAAGACCGTAAATCCTTTTGTTCTGCCATCATAAACAACATGTAGTGATGTTCGTGCTTATCAAAGCTCTGCTTTGTGCGCTTGTGTGTCTCTTGTTTGTTAGTGTTGCAAACACACACGTACACACACACAGTAAGCTGTTATCTACCAAGAACATATCTTAAGGGTGGATGTTTATCTGTGCTGATGCAGATTGGAGTTCTCTTTGTCTCAGTGCAGTGGTACATAATATTATTTGTACTTTTCTTATTTCTCCTGCACTGATACAGTTTGATATCCCATAGCAGAGAAATCCTTTTAGTTACCGCCAGGCATCTAATGGGCTTTTACTTGTAATCTGGGAATTCAATAAATAAAAGGGAGAAGACAAAATCTGCACACAATCAAATAATTTGAGTCCCCATAGCATTGTGTGGAACATGACTTACACTGTAAAACAGAAGGAAATAACTGCAGTGAGTGAGTGAGTACCCAACATGCCTCCTCACAATTTACTATAGGCCTGTGGAAAAATAGTGCAGCGATCAGCCATCGAGTCGGCTGAATCCAAAGCCCGCGGTCATATGAAAGCTCCCTTTCTGTCTTGTGCAGGAGACACGGTCCGGGAGAAAGCTAATGTACCATGCGCTGGGAAAAGTAGTTTTATGACAAAAACATCCAACAAATAAAATATAAAAAAAGTGCTAGCTGCAAAAGTACCGCTTTGTCTCTCTCTGCTAGACAGGAAGGAGTGTCCTGCTGGAGCCCGTTCAAGACTATCAGGCGCTCACTAGCAATCGTCTCTCCTCTCTCACCCCCAGCCCCGATCAAAAGATGTTACTGTGTATAATGTCAAAGAAAAAAAGCCAGAGAAGTAATCTCCTTCTCCTTTTTGATCGCACGTGGAATAATTGGAACCCTTTTAGGCTCATTACACGAGTTGCCTGCCAGCCAAAAGACGGCTCCAACTGCCCCTCTTCATTCATGTTGGAGCTTTGAAAAATATCGCTTCCTCGAGTAACAGCTCTTTATGAGATGCAATGACTAGAGGTCCTGGTACCTACACTAACGGGTAATCCCACAATGCCTTTGAAAACACCTCTTTCCACTACCACTGTCAAACATCGATTCAGAGGAAACAGCAACAATCTGGCTCAGTAATAATGCCATTATGCATATTGCTCTGCACTTTTAAACTCTCTCTTTTTTTCATTCATTTATCTCATTCTTATCAATTACATAAGGAATTGCATATGTTTAGCGATTTAATTTGGACCCCTATTACTAATAACCTCATCTTCATTGTTATTACAATTATGCTTGTAATTATTGTGACTCTAATTACTATTACTGTATTACCCAAATTAACCTTATTCTGGATTTAGAGCTAATCACTCGAAATCCAGACTGTTTGCTGTCCTGGCTCCTCAGTGGTGGAACGAGCTCCCCACTGACATCAGGACAGCAGAAAGTCTCTACATCTTCCGTCGGAGACTGAAAACACACCTTTTCCGACTATATCTGGATTAAAACACAGATTTGCACTTCAGTGGCACTTAAATAGCACTTACTTATGGTACTTTTGTAGTTCGACTATGTTGAGGAAATGTTACTTCCTGTATTCTTGTTGTTCTTAGTTTGTACTCTAGGTTGAAATGCACTTATTGTAAGTCGCTTTGGATAAAAGCGTCTGCTAAATGACATGTAATGTAATGTAATTTAGATCACCTGCACGGATGGTAGCCAAGACATACCTTTGAAGAATGGCACCAATGTCCCTTCAGATGAATCCAGTATAATTAGCTGTGTGCCTTACAGGGCCAGTGTGATGGTAATAATTAGAGCTACTGTAGCAAAGGTCATGCAAAAACAATTTAGAGGGGATGCTGGCTGCATGAGTAATAGGAAGAGAGGAGGAGCGAAAAGAGGAGGAGGGAGCTCGGCTGCATGTGATGTGATGATCTTCCAGAGGCAGAAGACGTATGGTTGTTACTCTCTGCACTCGGTTCATTTTTTAACCAATGCTCTCAAAATAATAGAAATTGAAAAGCCGTTTTAATGGCAAGTAGACTCCCAGCTAACGTAGTTTAAATGGATCCATGATTAGATTTGAGGAGAGTGCTACAGGGGTGTATCTGTGAACTGGTATCAGATGAAATCGATTGGCTGCCTTTGAGGTGTGATAGCCGCCTCGTCACCCTGTTGTTGCATCTGTTCATTAGATCGAGTTTAATGTGTTCATGCTCACCCTCAGTTATTGTTATCCGTTGAGAGACAGAGAGTGAGAGATGTGTTGCTTCATGCAGGTGCACAGGTTAATGAGCTGAGTCAAAAATGTTGACACTGAGGTAAACAAGTACTCACACTGAGGTACTTCTATTCCTGCGTCCCCCTCCCCCCATGTGGATTGGTGCTCTCTGTAACTCCCGAGAGGAGGGCTCCAGGTTCATAGCCTGGATCCACCAGGAATTCACTCCGCTCCCTCACCTCACCACCATCACACCCCAATGAGGCCAACACTCAAATATAGCATCTCAAACAACACATATGCCTCTGCGTGCTCGATTGGTCTCTATTCCCTTGTTGCCACACTCCCAACCCTCACCCCCTTACCCAACCCACCCCCACACACTACCAACAACACTTCATTAGCAGTGAGTGATACAAACAATTTAAGCTGTTAGCATAATCCATTTATATACATAGCTCCTGTCTTTGTCAGTAGCACCTGAACTGTGCCACAGCTGCTTAATAAATCAGGGTTGTGCATGTTTTTGCTCATTTATTACACATTGAGTACTTTACATTGCAGTCAAAACATTACCGTTTTTGTTTTAGATGTTTGCATGTGTTTCCTGTCCTCTAGGAAGCTCATGGTTTGCATTAATTGGAGTGCATTAAAGAGATAGTTTGAAAAACATGCAAAAACAGTTGTAGCCTATGATGCTTTTACTGTAATGTGATTTAGGTGATTATCAGCACCTCCACTGACACTAAAAACTGAGATAGTTCATTTGATCAACATAATGTTAAAATTAGACAAATTGCAATTTTCTGTCTTTGTAGCTTTGATCAGTTTATTTTTGATTGGGGATTCATGGTATTCATGTGGTCTCAGATCCATAGTTTCTCTGCAACAAAGGCTGCAGCCATTTTGTGTCAAATTGTTCATAAATATCTGTGTGAAAATGATTAAAAGCAACAAGCACAAAGTGCTGCAGGACATCTAATTCAGCCGCTTCATTCAGTTAGACTCAATTTACTGATGAAAATTGCTGGGCTGGGAGCGGAGGCATGTGCTCAGATCCATATGCCGTTGTGACGGTGGGGGTTTGAAAACCATAAATTGTGATTATCATTGATCTCAGTCTTTTAATGCCTAATCTCTGACTCATATCCGCACCGGCCGCTCTGGGTGACGATGAACCGTCCTCCCCCACATCTGAAGTTCCAAACAAGTGTTGAGGGAAGCAGTAATAAGCAGGCCCTTATCCTTTTAAAGACACTCCCGTAATCCAACAGTGAGGGAGGGAGGGGGCTTCAGCTTTAAGGGATTTAGTCTGGATTATAGCTAGTCCTCCAAATTAAACCAAAAGTCAGCTTTCTGGAGTTGCTCATGCAAGCTGCCGACTGGCTTGTTACCAGCATTACTAACAAGGCAAACGATGGAGGTCTATAATTAGAAAATGCTCTCATTCATCCACCAGGCGAACACACGTACGTAATTCAGAAGCAAATCTCGACCAGTGCTCACCTAAACCAAATGTTCTGCCTTTCTCTGCACTTTCATTTCCCAGCTGACCTCCTGTGACTGCATTCAAAATGTCTTCCGTGCCGTGTACCTGACTCTCGTTGCCAACCAGTTTAGCCACAGAGAGCTTCTCAGCCAGGGCAAGGATGCTCTGTCCCCATTGATGCTGCTTCCCAGAGCAAAACAAGACCACATCTGGGGCTTAGAGGCTAAAATAATCATTACTGGGTAGCAAACAAATGAAAAGTGAACACTAAATCCCATGTCAGTCCTCCCCCACCACCCTTGGTATTTTGTCTGCTGTCCTTTTACATACAAACAAAAATTAAGCATCCACGCATTAACATTTGAAATGGACAACATTTTGACCTGAAAGTGAAAACTGAGAGAAAAATAAAGCAGAGAATCCGATTTTTTTCTACAATACAAAATATATTTAGATTTTTTCAGAGATATGGGTAACACGTTAAAATATTCCTTAAAGAAATGTTTTTTTTTACTCTTTCTTTTAGGGGAATATTTCACCAAACTGACAGTTTCCCACTTTTTGCAAAGCTAGACTAAACACATCACAGAGCAATCGTCAAATCTAACTGTCATTAAAAAAAGTTAATTTCCAGAATGTCTAAGCTTATTAGATGCATATTAATATTCCTTAAATGGTTCACAGAAAAGGTTCTCGAGTAGTGTCTTTAGTGAGTTCATAGTCCCATGTGTAAGTATATTTGTCGACACATTAACAGTTCTTACACTGTGCTTTGATGTAACAATCCCTGAACTAGATAAGGGCGCTAAAACTCAGCTCCAGTGACCCTCTGTGCTCCCTGACAGAGCCGCCAACCTCCCTTATTAAAGCACAAAGATTATAAGCAATCTTCCCTTTGACAAGTATACATATGCTGCGCTCCCTTCTCTCTGGCTCGCCATAAGACCGACCTGGGAACACGTACAGAAGAGTAATCTTGAAAATCTGCGGTTACTGGGGCAAGAACTGTGCTCTGAGCAGTCAGACACTGCAGGCCAAGCGCTTTTCATTCATTAACTTGGCTGTCTATGCTGTGGTATGTCAAATGGTGGACGTGAGGGGAAAGTCAAACCTGACGTCCCATTGTGCTCCGCAGCCAGACACTGACTGAAACCCTGAACATTGTTTTCTGATGCTATAAGAGAGCACAAAGAGGCGGGTGAAGTCGTTATCAATTCCCTTGCAAAGCAATCATAACTATTATCATTACTAGTGTTTTCATCCTCCGAGCTCAGCCCAAAGTGGATTTCAAATCTATTCCCTGGCACACATTCTTGTCTTTCCAACTTGACCTGGTATCACTCGAGCAAAGACATGGTTTCCCGCCTCCCTGGAAACTAGATATGGACGTAAATAATAGGCCAGGTCCATTTTCTGAAAAGCCGTAATCCCAGCAAAACAAACCCAAGCAAAACAGGCCCACCTGAATTGCTTTCAGGAAAACTAGATAATCAAAATGCAAAACAGCCTTTGATAGAAAAATAAGCAGACCTCCAACAACAAATCCTCGACACCTAACATCAGCACATTCTCCCGCCGAACTTTTATTTGTATTCTGTGTTTGGGTTTTCAATGTAATCACACTGCACACGGCCCTCCATCCACAAGCTATTTTGATGTATGTCAGCCCGAATCAGAATGACTGCTTAGAGCTTTACAGACGCCATGAATGAGAAAAGGAGCCACACATAGAACACATTAGGGGTCCCACCATCTCCTCAGACAGGGGGACAATGGGTATGGGAGCGGAGATAAAGGAGGGGATAACAGGGGTGAAGGAATGGTTGACGTTGATCGGCCAGAGAAAAGGAGCAGAATGGTAGAAAAGAAAAGAAGAGGCCCAAGACACTGGCCACACAGGGCAAAGGGAACACGAGGGCTCTGGGAGGCCTCCACTCGGTCATAGCCCATTAGGCTGGCTGGGTGAAAATGCTGCAGCTCATTACATGCTCTGCCTCTGTTCTGTGGATGAACAATGCACAATTACGCTACCCTGCTGCTCCTCTAGCCATGCTGCTGCATGGCTCTGAGGCGGACGATATTACCGCTACAGTGACTCCACTGCCAACAGCCTCCGTGCGCATCAAACATCCCATACATGTGCTCCCTAATGCGCATCCAGGTTTATGTCTAGAAACCTGAGCACTGTATGATTTTACTGAAATGAAAGGAGGGGAGAAACAGGAAAGACTGCTCAACCACCGGAGCAAACACAACAAAGGTGTAATGCAGCATTTGTGTATGTAATACAATGATGTTTGCTCCCTTTTGTCTGCTCTGCCGGCTTGAAATTCTGTAAAAAGATAGACATCGCACAAAGGGAAAAAGTCTTTTGTGTGCGGCTGAATTAAGTTTCACTCGATGTTGCAATTACTGTGAAGCCATGTGCTAACATTCAGATCCACAAATAAAGACCGTAGGCCTACAGTGGGAGCAGGCGACGCTGAAAGTGTGGTAACAATATCTGCACTGCAGTGAATAACTAAGCTGAGGATTCATCTATCTACCAGTAAATTGGCCCACTAGAAGTCTTCCTCGGTTCCATTCTGAAATTATGCATGCAGAAGTTGACATTTAATGTGATGGGGGAAATGCTAACTAACGTCCTCCTGCTCCCGCTTTGTTTTAGCTTGAGAGAAAAAACAGGACTCTTGGAAAGGTCATTCTACCCTGGTGTCAGAGCTGGCTGCTTGGAAAAGTTTCCTCTCACAGTGAGTGTTGTTACGTTCCAGAGAAGCCAAACCCCCACATTTCCCTGTCACTGAAAAAGTGTTGCATCAGCACTCTGGAGGAAGCCCTGGAAACTCTGGTAACAATGTGGCAACTAGTCTGGTGACCTGTGGTTGAGCTAAGACAGTACAGTGGAAACAACAAGCCTGATAAACAGGATTTTTAATTATAACCGTTTCTCCTCTCTGAACTTGTTGGATGAAATTAGTTTTTGGCCCACTGAAATCATAATGGTCATTAGGAGAGAATTGTTATTACTTTTTTTTCCTGCTTTGTTTACTGGTTTTGTTGCTCCACAACAGATGAGAAAAGAAATAAGAAAAACCCATCTATTGTGAGTCCCTTGTTATTCCTATATGTGAGGAAGGGAATTGCATTGAAGGAGTTTATGTTTTCTTACACGGCATGCAAACACACAATGAACCAGTGAATCCATTTGAATATTTGTGAGCCAAGGCGACGGAGCAGAGGACACTTGTCTTGATGTGCACTGCATACGACTATCGTGAGCTTCCACTGCAAATATATTCTACTTCGGGCCATAAAAAGTCTGAGGATTTGTGTTTATAAACTTGACCTTTTCTATCCTATATTAATGTAATATAATTACAGGCATTGTCAACCACGGGAAGCAAAATCTACATTAATGAGAGATGGTTTATTAGTTGTATTATCCTCCTAGAGCCTCTCCTTGTCCTTTCCTTTTACCGAGACGTGTTTGGCTTTACTCTATTTCGCCACCTTTGTTTTGCTTTACATTAAAAACTACAGAGGTTTCAAACTTTGCACACAAAAAAAAGGCTGTATATGAGCACTTCAAAATGCCTAAATAAAAGAATGTTCTTGATGGTCGACCTCCACTTGTTAACTCCCTGTGTGTTGGGACCTGGATTTCAGTAACAGAAAACAAAATGCTGCATATTTTTGTCTGAGTTTAATTTGAGAAGTAAAAATACAACACTGCAAGAAACTAATTTAAATGGATAATTACGACATTGCTTACAGGGCTTAACAAGGTGCGGAGTGATGTGCCTTTCCCCAGCGATAAACATCATCACTGCATCCATTTCCTTCACTCCATTTAGCCTTCTCTCATTTACGTGTGGACCCATCAACCTAGAAGCCCAATCCCATTATCACCCTTTTTGCATTTAGGTACCTCTCCAGTAAAAATCTTTTAACATAAATTGTTGTGCGACTAATGCTATTATATCTTTGGTTCAACGGAAATAAAAATCCTCTTCCTTTGATGTTTAATAGGTTTACAAGAAAGTGTATTTATATTTTCGTCTTGAAGCATCATCATCTCAAAAGGTGGATGTATAATAAGGTTGATCAGTGCCATGTGATCTTACTTTATTTTGACCGGAAAACGTCTGTTGCAGCGAACAGAGTCGGCTGATGTTTTCAAGATGTTCAACCATTTGATGATTTCATCCTGTACAGTCAAGACTTAAAGGAAATAGAGTTGGGGAAAAATGGATGCTGAAAGCATCATCTTCTGTCAATATCACCTTCTACATGGGCATGTACCGTCAAATAATACTACTAATAATAATAATAACTCTTTTTTTTCAGAGGGAAAAAACATTGCGGACCAAATTACAGAAATGGGACATTTATTGCTTTCCGTAGAGGTTGATATGGTTTGTGCGAGAGAAATCGCCTCATCCCAACACCACAATTTACAGAGAAAAATACCATGTTTGAGGCAGCAGCAATGCAGGTTGACGAAAATCATTGACCTTCTATAAATAGACCTCTCTCCCCTTCTTCCTTTTCGTCTCTCCTCATTTTTCTAGGCCCTGCCGTTTTTCCACAGTACAGCTATTACTCCCTCTGCATGCTCCTCACCAGTCACATGCGGTCAAGGACACATACAGTGACATGTGTACATCAGACGCCATCACTCGTGTGTTTTGATCCCAACGAGAGGGTGGCAACCCGGCGGGCCTGGCTGCTTCCAACTGGCTGCCCGGGGTTATTATGTCATTTCATTATATCTCCGCAGCATCGAGAATGACGTGCAGTGATGAGGTGTGGCGGGTTGAGGTCAAACCCAGCCAAGTGTAAAACTAGCACTGGTTGTGCACCAAGTGAAAAACATCTTGTTGAGTAATGTCACCAAATCACCCTGCAGCTTCACCAGCTTTGTGTGTTAAACACAATGGGAGGAGCCAGCTGAGGAGTGCAATAAAGAGGGTACCGAGTACATCACTGTCACACTGTTAATTTATTTTTGACAGGCAAGGCTTTATTTCACCTTATAAACACTGACACTCGAAAAGCCGAGCATTTCTGAAGTCTCTGCCTTACAAATAACCTCTCTAAATAATTAAGAGGTTCATCTACCACTCAATCGGTGCGCATCTGAAGCTTTTGGAGATGAAACGATTCATTCTCAAATCCTTTGAAAGGAGGAGACTAGAAAGAATGCAACATACACCTCCCACTCTTCAAATGCCAGAAAAAGAAATTCCACTACGATTAGTGTTTCTATCTCTTTGTCAAACTGTTCAGAGTTCGGGAGTTTTTTTGGTCCCTTGAGAATCTGTTGAAACTGATTTAGACTGATTGAAGGGATAACTCAATCATTACATTTACAAAAAAATATACTTAAAAGTTTTTAAAACAAAGATTGTGATCTTGTTTCCTAGAAGATAAGATGCTACGATGTTATACGTACACTACCGTTCAAAAGTTTGGGATCACTTAGAAATGTCCTTATTTTTCAAAGAAAAGCATTGTTTTTTTCAATGAAGATAACATTAAATCAATCAGAAATACACTCTATACATTGTTAATGTGGTAAATGACTATTCTAGGTGGAAACGTCTGGTTTCTAATGAAATATCTCCATAGGTGTATAGAGGCCCATTTCCAGCAACTATCACTCCAGTGTTCTAATGGTACATTGTGTTTGCTAATCGCCTTAGAAGACTAATGGATGATTAGAAAACCCTTGAAAACCCTTGTGCAATTATGTTAGCACAGCTGAAAACTGTTTTGCTGATGAGAGAAGCTATAAAACTGGCCTTCCTTTGAGCTAGTTGATTATCTGGAGCATCACATTTGTGGGTTCGATAAGACTCTCAAAATGGCCAGAAAAAAAGAACTTTCATGTGAAACTCGCCAGTCTATTCTTCTTCTTAGAAATGAAGGCTATTCCATGTGAGAAATTGCAAAGAAACTGAAAATGTCCAACAACGGTGTGTACTACTCCCTTCAGAGAACAGCACAAACGGGCTCTAACCAGAGCAGAAAGAGAAGTGGGAGGCCCCGGTGCACAACTCAGCAAGAAGACAAGTACATTAGAGTCTCTAGTTTGAGAAATAGACGCCTCACAGGTCCTCAACTGGCAGCTTCTTTAAATGGTACTCGCAAAACGCCAGTGTCAACGTCGACAGTGAAGAGGCGACTCCGGGATGCTGGCCTTCTAGGCAGAGTGGCAAAGAAAAAGCCATATCTGAGACTGGCCAATAAAATGAAAAGATTGGTATGGGCAAAAGAACACAGGCATTGGACAGAGGAAGATTTGGAAAAAGGTGTTATGGACAGATGAATCCAAGTTTGAGGTGTTTGGATCACACAGAAGAACATTTGTGAGACGCAGAACAGGTGAAAAGATGCTGGAAGAGTGCCTGACACCATCTGTCAAGCATGGTGGAGGTAATGTGATGGTCTGGGGCTGCTTTGGTGCTGGTAAAGTGGGAGATTTGTACCAGGTAAAAGGGATTTTAAATAAGGAAGGCTATCACTCCATTTTGCAACGCCATGCCATACCCTGTGGGAAGCGCTTGATTGGAGCCAATTTCCTCCTCCAACAGGACAATGACCCAAAGCACACCTCCAAATTGTGCAAGAACTATTGAGGGAAGAAGCAGGCAGCTGGTATGCTGTCTGTAATGGAGTGGCCAGCACAGTCACCAGATCTCAACCCCATTGAGCTGTTGTGGGAGCAGCTTGACCGTATGGTCCGCAAGAAGTGCCCATCAAGCCAATCCAACTTGTGGCAGGTGCTTCAGGAAGCGTGGGGTGAAATTTCAACAGATTACCTCAACAAATTAACAGCTAGAATGCCAAAGGTCTGCAATGCTGTAATTGCTGCAAAAGGAGCATTCTTTGACGAAAGCAAAGTTTCAAGAAAAAAATTAATACTTCAAATACAAATCATTATTTCTAACCTTGTCAATGTCTTGACTATATTTTCTATACATTTTGCAACTCATTTGATAAATAAAAGTGTGAGTTTTCATGGAAAACACGAAATTGTCTGGGTGATCCCAAACTTTTGAACGGTAGTGTAGGTGTAAAGGACGGGAGGATTCTTTCATTTATTCAAGTCTAATGTTCATCCTGTTTTAACCTTCCTCCTGTGTTAGCTTTCTGTTACCATCTCTTATGTTAACGGTTCGGTTTTGACCCGTGTCTTGAATCAGCTGTAAAATACACTAACAACAATTATCTATCATCCAATTTGTTTCTCATCTCTTGGTTACCTTGTTTGGCTTCCTTATCCATGAAAATATTGGTTTTAATATTTTTGGTGTGGGCTTCTGGGCCTTTTCTTTGTCAGGATACCATATTTCATTTTAAAAAATTGTAAAATGAACCTCAAGAGAATCATTTAAATAAATAAAGGGTTGTTGTGTTACCTGACTATTACTGAGGGGTATTAGAACACATCTCTGAAATATATTTGTTTTATTTATTTATTTATTTTAATATTATTGACTATAGTAACATTTATGGTGTTAGGGTCAATTTCGACCCATATATATTTACTTCAAGAAAAAGGCTAAAAAGTATTTTTTTCAGCAATAGAACTTAAATACAAACACAAAATAAAAATCAGAAGAAGTCATAACACAAAATATAGATTTGCAAGGTCAAACAAACAACCAATCAAGCAAATCAAACCAATAGAAATCAATTACTAGTTCCAAAACTAATAAAAAAACTAAATCAGAGTAAAAGTCTCTGTGTGCAAGAACTTGCATGTGTATGTGTGTGTTTAGATGCATGTGTGGCAAAAAGTGACACTTTTAGTGTGTTCTTTGCAGAGATATTTCTTGCAGTTGAAGCACAATACGTGTGTCTTTCTGTCCTTACTGCTTGGGCAGACTTCACACTTCTTTCTTTTAGAATCAGGTGGCCTGAGTCATAGCTGGTAAAGAAATTGTCACAAGTGATATTGTGACCCTGCAGTCCAGTAGTCATATCGAGGACCACACGTATTCCTTGGTTTTTCTCGGGGATGCCACTCGCAGCTTTGCCTGTGTAAATCTGTAGATTCTGTCGAAAACAATGGAAAATGAGAATCCCCTAAAGCTCACATGATCGGGAAAGGAGCTGGCTGTCACTGTGTTGGCTGACAGTGCACTTATGATTTCAGTTTTGGCTCTAATTATTGCTTTATAATCTTATTTTTATAACCGGGTCGAAACCGACCCTAACAACACAAAGGTCATAATTTCAACCAGAGCATTTTATAATTTAGTGAAACAAAATGTTTTTGTTTTATTTTGTTGAAATAGAGGTTCCTGACAAAGTCAAAAAGCCTTGATGAAAATAAACAAATTGATGTGGTTCTTTTATGCATTTAAAACCTAAAACGGGTCGGTGCCGACCCTAACACAAGAGGAAGGTTAAATGCATGGACTATAACTGAGAACATTTTTCAATTAGTTTTTGCTGAAAATGTCACGCTTACACATTCACTTTTATTCACTTCCAAATGGCATTGACCACTGTGAATACATAGCTGACAGTCAGACACTGCAAAAATATAATCAGGCAATTAACTTTTACATTTTGAAAAGAAGCTCCAGCCACCATCTCCTGTTGCAGCAAAGCATTCAGCAACAGCGTGAAAGCTGAGACGGGTTTTACTTCTACTTTGTGTTTCTCTGCTTTCCATGTTGCCATTTCCCAATTACACTTTCAACCAATTGTTGATGTTCTCTTCTTTCTGTCAATCACAGCGTGTTGAAGTCAACAAAAGCATCATGATTATTCCAGATCCAGCCTGTCGAGATACATTTTAGGGACTGAATTTGTTTCACTCTAAATCTGCACCATCCTCTTGACAAAAAAAATCCCATTAAAACGCTATGAAATGTAAATTATTTTGCATACTGTAAAAATGTCTACACTGAGGAAAATCAGTGAGCAACTGCATAAAATATATACGATTGCCTTAACACGAAAGCTAAGCGAAGAAATCTAACACGATAATGACCGAAACTGTTAAAGGACTCCTATATGCAACATTCAAAGTTAAGCTCATCTTCAACATCAGGCCAAAATCAAAACAACATCAAAAGAGTACTTTAAATGCAGAAACACAACCATGTTTGATTATTGAAACGTGTGATATTATGCCTCTCGTTTCTTTGTCTGAGATTTGTGAGTTGCTCATAATGATGTAAATGATAACCTCACATCTCATATTTGAAATAAATGTGACACCACATAAGAAATGTTGTGTGTGCGCGTGTGTATTCATGAGAACGCATGTTGGGGTAGATTGGCAGTTTCAACAGATGTGTCGTCTGCGCTGACAGCATGACATCTACTTTGCATGATCAATATGACATGTTTGCACGCTCCCATGCATATTGTCCTGATGTGAAGTGATAGCGAGGGATGTGCAGCCGCACTGGAACCACTCCCCGTTGTCTCTCGTGCAGCAATATGAAAATGTCTTCTTAGCAACAGTGCCTTGATTATGAATGCATTACTGACAAAACATCCCAGACACTGTTCCTTTAAGACTTTCCTCTTTCAAAACATTTATAGTTATGGCTATAGGGACTGCCAGGGGACTTAAACTTACACTGCTACTATTACTGTATTATCAATAGTTATATTTATATTATTTGAACAGTTCTTGTTCTTGTCATAGAAGGTGTGCATCTCTTTCTCCCTCTCCATCGTCGAGGAGCCTGGTTCTAGTTGAGGTTTCTTACCATTCAAAGGGGTTTTCTTTACCATCGTCACTTATCGGGAATGTTGGGTTTCTGTCAAAAAAAGATTACGGTCTAGACCTGAAAAGTAATGAAATGATTTAGAGCTATTTAAATAAAATCCTTCAACATGATTTGTAGTACAAAGTCCGCCTTTTTTGCTAATTAATTTAACACTTTTATGATTCATTTATCACCCGTGTGGAAGAAAATTATCTCCAATTAGGCTATTCAATGAAGTAAGATATCTTATTTTTGCTGCTATGCTCATTATCTGCAATCACAGGTGTGAGAAGCCTGAGTACATAACGAAAAACATTCTAGCCAGAGGCCATTCCTTTACTGTATAATTGTCTGCGCTACCAAGTGATTCACTATAATTAAGCCATGGAAGACAGCTCTATTCTCCTGTGAGCGTATATTAGTGCAACCACAGGCAGGTCTAACAAACATCTCACTGCTGATGCTTTTCAAAACCACGGACAGCAACAATGTTCAGGGGGTTATATACTGGTACACATTCTCACAAGGGAGAATACAGTATACACAATGCAATCACAGGTACAAGGCCTTTGGGGAGACCTGTCACTGTTATCTTGGCCAAGTCTGCTGTGTTTGTGTGCCAGCCTGCTTTGTCTGAAGCAGGAAAAGCTTGACTTCAGCTGCTCTGACAGAAGCAGGATGCTTACTGGCCCACATAAACTAACAATGGAGGAGAACTTTACATTGATCAAAAACACAGTTTACAAATAGAAACCAGCCCATATCGTCGACTCTAGAAACCCTAATCTGACCTGGTATCCATACTCTGATGGCTACGATCGTTTTTTAATCTACGCGTAGAGTGATCATCGTGCCTCATGAAATACGAAAATCTCTGCAAACCACGATAAAGGAATCATTAAAAACTAGAATGGGCACTCGGTAGAGCACATACCTTCTCATACCACAAGATTGGGCATTGAATTATGAACATTTTGGCATTAGTTGCATGCCAATTGGATAAAAATTGACCGCGCTATGGTAAAAAGAAGATTTTGACCTTTTCATGACCTTGACCTTTGACCCGATCGATCCCAAAATCTAATCAAATGGTCCCCGGATAATAACCAATCATCCCACCAAATTTCATGCGATTCGGTTTAATACTTTTTTAGTTATGCGAGTAACACGCATACAAATAAATAAATACACGGCGATCAAAACATTACCTTCCGCATTTTCAATGCGAAGGTAATTATAAGGTTGCCCTCAGAATGCAAAAACAATTTTGGAGGACAAATCAACCTTAATAATCCCAACAGTGTGCTGGCCAGTCGATGGGATATGGGTGGAGCCCTTGTCGAGTCAAGTGGTTTTAAGCCCAAGCAATTATCAGTCATTTCACTGCTGTTTGTTTGTGTAATACATGACATTGTGATGACACAGATATTTTTTTCATATTTAAGAGCAATATTTGAACATACTGTCAAGCTGCTGTCTCTTGCAAATGTCGCAATGGGGCGGAAAGAAAACAATGACTGTTATTGCGCTGGGATTACTCTGTTGGAGGTTATATGGCATGCTCTTGCTCTACTGCTGTTTCTAACGCACTTTCTCAACTACACACACACACACACACCAACACACACACACTCTCTTTTCTCAGTCCAGGGAAAATATGCAAAGGACGGGTCAAAGAGATGTTTGTCAACATCATGGGCAAGGCGGAGAGCAATGGAGGCTGCATGCTAAACAGGCCCGGCCTCTATCCAGCCAATCAAATGCCTCTAAGCAAATGAGAAAACGTGGTTGGGTTCAGACACCTGGCACTAATACTCAATCACCCTCGCTCACTTCTTCCCTTCTTATCTCTCTATCTGCCCTCAAAATATCTCTATCAAGACTCGACCAAGCTTTGCATATGGAATCATCAAAATCTTCAAGCGTATTTGTCTCCCTCTCCTCTTTTTCATTAGCTGAAACAAATAAAGGCTCCGCTAATCCTGCGGCAAATGTGCTTTTATTGGATGGTTAAGCCACAGAGACAGGAAGCCTGCCGGAGCTTTTAACAACGGTGGCTGATTGCTCCGTGCAGTCAGACCCACATTTGTTCTTGGCTGAGGAAAGGCTGGTGGTGACCTGCATAGCTCGACCTACCAGCGAATACAATCACAGCATACGGGTCACTGCGTGTGCCTGCTGACTCCCCCAACTCTGCCTCCACTGACCAGATAACACCACAGGACAACCACCTACAACATTTCTCATTCCTTCCACCTGTGTTACTCACATGCAAACTCAGTCAGAAGCAGCTCCGACAGGCCCAGTAAATCAGCATGCCTGTAAGTAGGTCTCATTGACCCCTCAAGATCCACCGGTGCCGGGCTCTCTCTAGATCATGAAGTCAATACATCCATATCCATCTTGGTTTTTTTGTTTTTAGACACACGCTCACAACCCCCACACCTTCTTCTCACTGAATGTCAAACAGAAATTGGAGTCATCAATTACAAGTGTGCACATGGAGCTGGAGCTTATTTTCTGCTGTCTGTCTAGGAGTGAGCGTGATGCACATTCTTACACACACACACACACACACACACACACACACTGGTGCATCTTTTCCCTATCACACACAGACAAACATAAAAGGCCCTTTCTCTCATGGAATCAAGGACGAGCGGTTCATGAAGAAAAAGGTTTCCAAAAGAATCCAAGAGACCAGTTCATACATACAACAATCTATAAACTAAAGATTAGCAGGTCTGAACATACACTCTGTCAGCCTGAATAGTCTTTCAAGTGAGACCTCCACCGCTCTGCTGGAGCCATGCATGGCATGTCAGGGTAATTCAATGGCTACCTGTGCGGAGTGGCCATGCAGCCAAATGGAGAACACACAGATAAAGCATTTAAGTGGTGTTTTTCATTTCTGCTAGCACCTGAAATGATGTCTAGCAGAGCTGATTAGCGGGTTCAATACATCTGGCAGGTTCTCAGCACTGACAAAGAGAAAGAAAACAAGTGGAGTAGTAGAGACCAAGTAATCCACTTTGTCAGGCCTCCACATTCTGCTTGGCAAAGCGTTCTCACACAAAGGTCAGCCTCAATGTCTCGGCCCCTTGAAATGCCTTGAAGGATTCCACTCAGATCGACTGACAGAGAGTCACTCGTGCCATTTCAGAGAGCTCAGCTTTCCATCAATAACCGGGAGACATTCCCCTCAATTATAAGCGGTAGCACGGTGGAATGTGAAATGTTAGTGTGGAAAGGTGGTGCAAACCTTTTGTTCACAGCTCAGTCTTAAGACTTTGCACAATACAGGAGTCCTATTCATGATAATTAATGAAACGTTTAGTCATGAGAATAAATGTTACAACCACACCTCCCATTTACCTCAACCCCTCACACCCAAAGCAGCTCAGCCAAGGATTTAGGACAGAGCACAGCGGATTGTATCTCACCTCTGGCAGTGGCATGCCGTTGATGATGAGGTCTGGCTGCTGGTGGGCCTGCCCAGTGAACGGGTGCTGATAGCCATGGTTGGGAGCTGCATTGCGTGAGTTCTGGTTCTCCACGTTGAGGAAGGTGCTCTCGGAGCGCCTGCAGCCCAGCGGCAAGCTCTGCTGGTGGTAGTCGAAGTAGTTGAGCGAGGAGGTGAGAGACGAGCAACTCACCACATTCATCTTGTCTGTCTCCTCGACGTCACGTGGCACCAGGCGAATGTCGTTCTTGTTCAGCTTCTTCTTCTTGCTGGACTTCTTCTGGTTGCCATATGAGTACTCCGCCACCCTGCGCAAGTAGAAGAAACTGAACAGACTCAATAAAGCAGTGTTCTACCTTCCCCTGTCCTGTCCACACGGTCAAGAAGCACGCCCGCCCGCCCGCCATGCCAGCTCATTGCCCGCACCCAGGGGTGGAACAGCACACTTAAAGGAATCCCCACTCCTGTCTTGCAATGGAGCTGTTATCCCCTGTTTTTTTCTTGTTTTTTTCATTTGCATGCTCAACAATCAACATGTCACAAACAGGCAGGCGATATGCAAACATGCCAAAACCACAGAAGCAAAGCACAAGGACACACTGATACGAAGCAGCACTACCGGTATATATGCAATCATATTCAAAGCACACAACCCACACTGATTCCATTTTTTCTCTCATAATCAAGCGAGCCCACGAGCAGCACGCAGTGCACGAGAACTGCAGATTCAAAGTAATTTAGCTGCTCTCAGTGACTGGTGAAAACTTGAACAGAGTATTTTGACTTTAATAAGAGAAAATGAGCAACATGGCCATGTTTTATCATGGCATCCTCCGTTTGGGGGAATTATCCGTTATTTGCACAGCCTTGCAGTTTTCCACAAGAGAACAGATGCTAAGTTCTCTATAGTGATTACTACAAACCTCACTAAACACATTCCATATAATTTGCGATGTTTTTCACCATCACTGCATTACTTCAAACTCTGAAGGAAGCCATTTTTAACCTTTCGGTGTGGAGCATATGGCTTATTTTCTGTAAAAGCCCAAAACAGAACTATAGTTATGAATGAAATCGCAACGTCTGTGTTCCTGCTTCTTGAACATCTCTGCCCCCGCTGGCCTTTGCTCCTCACTAAAATGCATCTCTAATCCTCTGTCTCTTCTTAAAGAACACTGGCCTAGACATACACTATAGTTTTTCTTTTTCTTTTTTCTTTTAGATTGCATCTTCAAAACAGCTCCCTCCCTCACTTTGCTACCCTTTGATTCGAAAGGAAAGAAAAGCAGCTGCGAGAGTAGAAAATACTCCATCTCTTTTTCATTTATCATTCAAACATGTTGTCTCTCTGCTCCGTGCCCAAATTGAAATCTGGGAGGGGAAATCTTCAGAGTCAGACAGACTGACAGAGGACAAGCAATAAATTGGAGATAACTGCTCCTCATATTTGAGGTGGCGACTGAGAAGCAGAACACATCAGTGCTGATTAAAGCTCCCAGCAGGGAGAGTTGCTCACACGAGGAGAGTGAAGTGCTGAAAGCAGTTCTGAATTTGTATTTTTCTTGTCATTGTTTCTTCTCTAAACAAAACATATATCTGACATGGAAAATGTTATGTTGCATAAAGTATCTGTTGCGATGGAGATAGTAACACATAGGTATCCTGCTGCATCAAGTTAGGTTCAACTAAAACCTTTTTGGTGGATTCGGATGTGGATTCGGCCTTAAGTGGAGCAGTCGTGGTTTTTCTGAGAGCTACTACAGAAATACACAGAATTGATTTTAAAATTGAAGCTCTGCAATTCAGAAAATGTCAAAGAGCACTTAAAACTGGTAACAATTTCAACCAAACAGTACATGAGAATAAAAATACACAAGTGTCTATATCTAAATCTATCGTGAAAACAAAAAAAGAGCAACAATAGGGAAGAAATTTTTTTCATGAATACATGCTTGAAAAATGCCTAGAGTTAACTTTGAATTAAGAAAATTATGTTTGGAGCTAAATATGATTATAGCTTCAGGTTAAACTCACAAATCCAATCTATATGTAAATTCATAGTGGTAATGTGGCACAGGGAAATCAAAGCCAGAGCTGATGTTCAGATTGATGAACAAAACAGGATGTTCAATATTATGCAAGGTCCGGAAAATAATAATCTAGGTAAATAGTTAAGATGATGTGATTTTATGATAAATATATATTTTTTTAAACCTTATTTTGCCAGATATTCCTTGGTGCAGAAGAAAGCAGAGGCACATCTGAGTGAGCCTACAGGACTGTCCATAATCACACTGGATTAAAGCTGATAACAGCCAATCAGCCACGGTGGACGTTAAATAATAAATGTCTGGGACTGCTATTGAACCAGTGGGACGTTAATTGTCCGGCAACACAGCCGCAAATTGAACATGACAGTTGAACCGTCGTATTTATGAGTCAATTGGTTACAATGGATGAATTAAATCAATCAATCACATCTCCCTAACGCGGAACACTGGGCCTCGGCACAATGTGTCCGAGTGAAAGCAGGCGGCGGGTTCGTCTAACTCGGTTTCAGCTGCCGGGAGGGGAAAAAAATCTGCAGTCCTCACACTGGGGCCTACATGCTGCATGCCAAAAGCAATGCACTCACAACTTGCAGTTTCAGGCACGATCGCGGACACACGCACAGGCACGGGCGCACGCTCTCTAGCCCTCTCGCTCATATGCGCGTACACACATTACACACACACACACACACTTTACAACCACTTTACACACACACACGCGAGATTTAGTCAGTACCTGCAGTTGTACGTTCTGATCTCCTTGTTATCCCTCTTGCACTTGACTGCCACAAAAATCATTGTGACAAACAGGATAGCTGCGATGGAGCCCAGAGCGATGATGAAGATGAGGGACAGGTTGACAGGTCCGATAGGCTCCTGCGCGTTCAGGTCCGGTGAGAGGTACACCACGATGTAGGCCGAGGCGGACAGGGAGGGCTTGCCGTGGTCTCTCGCCACCACCGTGATCTCGTAGGTGGATTTCGCGTTTTCTCCAAACATCCTGGTGGAGCGCACCTCTCCGTTTACCTGGTCGATCTCAAAGAAAGCCCTGTCCCCCTCGGAGATGGTGTATGTCAGCCGGCCGTTCTCCCCCTCGTCGTAGTCGTCCGCTTTAACTTGGGTCACCATGTAACCCACCCCGGCGTTCCTGGCGATGGACACCTCCGCCGTGCCATTAACGAGGGGTGGGTTTGTCATAACAGGTGTGTTATCGTTAACATCCAGGACAACAATGCGCACCGTGGCGTTACTTGATAACGAGGGGTTACCATTGTCTCGGGCCAACACTTTGAAATCAAAAGTCCTGGTGTATTCATGGTCGAATGATCTCATGGAGTAAATTCGGCCTGATGGGTTGATGCTGACATATGTGTTTACATCCATGTGTTTGATCTCACCGGGGACTATGGAATAGGACACGGTGCCATTCATCCCCAGGTCTGGGTCTTCTGCTGACACCGCGAGAAGACATGAACCAGGGAGGTTGTTTTCCATCACCATCTCTTGATAGTGAGGTTTGAGGAAGTGGGGAGGGTTATCGTTTTCATCTGAGACTTTTACTACCAGAGACTTTGAGGCGCGTAAAGGGGGCGTGCCACTGTCTTCCGCTTGGATTGTCAGGTTATATGTGTCCTTTTGCTCTCTGTCCAGTCTGCCATCAACGAGTATCGTGGAGAAGCTCTCATATTCTTGAAGCCTAAATGGAACATTGCCCTGCAGCCTGCACTGCACTTTACCATTAGCCCCAGAATCCTTATCCGACACCCTCACCAGCGCAATGACATATCCACGCTGGGCGTTTTCACTAACTTCTACCAACTCTGTGTTCAGTGAGAGTAAACTGATGACAGGTGGGTTATCGTTCGTGTCCATCACATTCACGGTGACTTTGCAGTGAGCTGGGATTGAGTTGGGACCTAAATCTTTGGCCTGGACGTCGATCTCGTATAGTTTCGCTGTTTCATAATCCAAAACGCCGTTGACGGTGATGATCCCAGTTCCGGAGTCGATTTTGAACGCATCCCTCGTTTTCTCGGCAACGTAACTGTTGAACGAGTACACAACCTCTCCGTTCGTGCCCTCGTCGGGATCCGTTGCATTCAAGTCAATGACTAATGTATTCATAGGGGAATTCTCCATCACATTAACAGTGTACACTGACTCGTCATAGACAGGGTTGTTGTCATTAGAATCAATTACCTTGATATTTAACTGGACCGCGCCTATTTTAGGGGGGTCTCCTCCATCTTCTGCGCTAATTTCATATGAGTAGTGGGACTGGGTCTCCCTGTCCAACGATTTTTGTACAACAAGCTCAGCAATTTTGGACCCATCCCCTCTGGTCTTTATTTCTAGTCCGAAAAGCTCATTTGGAGTGATGGAATACGATTGCACTCCAAAGATCCCCGAGTCCGGATCGCTTGCCCCCTCTAGAGGAAACCTGGTACCAGGGGAGGCGTTCTCAGAAATTTCAATGTCAATGTGGCTCGTTGGGAATCTGGGTGCGTTATCGTTCAAATCCTGAATTTCAACCTTGATGACACAGATCTCCATCGAGTTTGACATCACTTCGAGGGAAATAATGCACTTTGGGTTCTGTCGACAAACTACATCGCGGTCTATTTTCATTTGGGTTGTAAGGATTCCGGCTGGACTGAGTTCCACCCATCGTGGTTCTGAATTGGAAATGACCCTCAAGTACGGGGGCTGAGAAGCAATCTGAAATCCTTGCTTTAGTGCGTCCCTTGTCACGTTTCCAATGACTGACCCGGGCTTCATCTCCTCGTTTATTCCATACTTTAGGTTGATAACAGCCTCAGCCGCGATCCAAGAAAGGAGGAACACAGCAATTGTTTGTATTAATTCCATCTCCTTGGTTTGCATTGTACCTGTTGACTTTTTCTCAGCCGGATAAAGAGCTCGCTAATTTAGCACGAGAATGCACGTCAGAGAAAACCGTGAAAAAAGGCTCCAAATGAAGCATCTCATTAAAATGTCCAGAAAAGTGTTT
This sequence comes from Pseudoliparis swirei, assembly GCF_029220125.1. Taxonomy (NCBI): domain Eukaryota; kingdom Metazoa; phylum Chordata; class Actinopteri; order Perciformes; family Liparidae; genus Pseudoliparis; species Pseudoliparis swirei. The sequence continues at coordinate 19,822,329 of NC_079406.1, read as the reverse complement.
GGGGTGACGGAAAGCTCTTCTAGTATGCACATAATATCATGGCGTGAACCCTATAATGGTAACAAGTGCCTTAGCCTATTCTACTCTTCTCAGGCAGAGCACATCCTCCGGTCTACTGCAGCGGGCGAAACATTGGGGACGACAGATCTGAGAAAACATGCTGAATGTTCTCACAACAGTGATTTAGCCCTGTAAATCCGTGCAGCTCTTCTCAAGCGGCACACTGGTCCTACACATGACTCATGCGATGAACTGTCCATTTCCAAGTGGGCTGAAAGGAGGGGAAACGATCGGACTGCAGAAATGAAAATTCCTTTGAGCACAAGTCCACAAAATGTTCAATCTTCCGTGCAGAAGAATAACGGGTTCAATAAGTCCGTGTTAAAACCTCCGCCTGGGTGTCAGCAAATACTTAATTCGCATTTCGGATACACATCTTGCTCTGAGGGCGATATTACAAGCAGTGACCAAATGTCCTCTTCGGCTCTATGCTTTCAAATTGCACATCGGATGAAGAAAAAACTAAAAGAATCCGCAGTCACAACATTATTCAACAACTCAAGTCCGGATACCTTTGTTTAAGAACATGGGTGCGATGAGGGGATGTCTCATCTCATCACTGAAGTCCCGATTACCTTTTCTTTTTTTATTTCCAGCAGATTTAGTCCTTCATCCCCTTGGCACGTCTTGGAAGCTTTTACTTAATTTCCTCGTATCTCACTTGGAAAAGGTTGCACATATCCCGACAATTACTCCATGCAACATAAAAGAAAAAAAGAAAGACAAAATCCGTTGAGCCGAAAGCCAGTTGGGAGGAAACGATGCAAGAGCCTAACTGTGGGTAAAAAACGCATTTAATGTCGGGCTGCAGCAAAGTAGAAGCACGGTCGCCTATATCCAGCCTGGTCGGGGCAGAAAAAAAGAAAGAAATCACCACTCGTTGCCAGTAGGCTGTCTAGTTGACTCCAACAAGCGCTCCTCTCGCTTCACTGGTGCACACTGGCGGACGCGCAGCTCCGAGCGGAGCGCTCAGTCTCAGTCTCAGGACCTGCAATCCCCTCAGCCAATCAGAGGTTACACAGGAGGGCTGGGAGCTGCGGGTGGGTGGGGCAAAGCACGGCAATGAAACACGGCCAACTACCTGTTCTCCTGCAGATGGACGACTCAACGGGCAATTACAGCGTACACGTTGAAACACGGAGCTGTGTATTAGATGATGGCTCGAGCAGCGGTTCCAAAAGGGAGGTCTGGGGACCCGTGGGGGTCTTTGAGACGAAGACATCGCTACTCCAGGATAAAAAGAAGAAGAAGAAGAGTCACAGACTAATTTCTCCCAGTGGAGGCACAGAAGAGATGCTAAGGATAACTTTTCACAGATGTGTCCTTGTTTTGTCTTACAGTAGCCAATGGGCTATCATTTGTAACGAGTCATCTTTTACAACACACGTCTTCTCAACGGGGACCCTGGAGGTTATTGTGCACTTAAATGGATTTCTCTTTGACCCTCAGTGACAAGTCAAAGCCTGGTAAACTTCGTCCCAGGGCAGATAAAGGGCATTTCCTGCGTCTTTACTGCATAATTTAAGTTGCAACTGTACGCTTTATGTTACATCAATTACACCCTAACCTGCCTCCCATGTGCAATACGTCTGAATTTAAGCCACACCGTGCGCGGACTCAATAATTAAAGATTAATTATAGATTATGGATTCCATGAAGCAGCGTGCTGGGTGGAAATCTCGCCATCGGTGAGATCATTTACACAGCAACGCTTTTGTCATGAAACAAAGTCTTCTGACCTAATATTAGCCTCGAGCCTCCTTATCAATTACACGAACCCCACTGGGACCCAGAGAGTTAAATATCATATATCATATTTTTTAATAGTCTGTTTCACAGCTGAATTGCAATACTTATGGATCAACACTTTAAGACACAAGCCTATAGTGGAGTTTCATCCTATTAAAATTAATAAATTGCCTTCACTGTAATTAAATCGTTCGTGTTTGTCAGCTGCAAAGTCCTCATGTGGTAAATAATGAGGTGGATGGACTCCGGCCTCTCTGGCCTGACGATGAGCATCATAAGAACAAATGAAATAAAATAAATGTTTAGCAACAGTGCATCTCTTCCCAATTATCTCCAGGTGACTCGGGTCGCTATCATATCGAAGCTCTTTACCACGTGAACAAATTCACGCCTGTGACGCGCCAGCCGCCTAAAAAAAAGAAAGTAAAACTACTCTGCCAAGAAAGAAAAAAAAGGGTGAAGTTCCTCATGAAATCTTCTCATTCAGATGGAAGCGACACTCGGTCACAGCCGGTCCTCCTCACACACACACACACACACACAAACACACACGCACGCGCACACAAACCCGCACACACACACGCGCGCGCAAACACGCTTTTCCCATGCAGCCAGCCTGCCCGCCTCTCACCAGCGCGCCATCACATCCTGTTGAGGCCGATTTCAAAGTCACAAGGGTGACACCTAGCGTCCGCAGCCGCCGCTCGAGTCTGTTATTCCAGCTTGTCCCTCGGACTGTCTCACCCCAATGAAAAACAACCGTGTGCCACAAGAATAACAATGAAAGCACACGGGCAAATCAATTTCCTCTTTATATTGGAATATAAGTCGGCGGTTTGACCACAATTAATATGCTGTCCGAGAGGTGAATTAGTTCTGAGCCATATCCAATCATTGTTAATCAATAAAGAGTGATTGAACTGTGTATGGGAATGGGAATACGGTCATTGTTGTGCAATATGGACAAATAATGTACCTTCCTTTATGTTATGTTTTTATTTATGACACTTAAACTGTGTCAGTAAATTAATCACTTGAGGATGAATAGTAGCATCTTCACTGGGCCTACTAAAACCCTTTATGAAAATTCCAAATATATGGCCATCTTTGTTTATATATATATATATATTACAGGTTACACAAGAGTAACCAGTCCAGAAACACTCCCCACCACCATTTGCTGTTGTAAAATAACGCAATCCCATCTTGACAAACACATTCGTAACAACAAAGCAACTTGTTTGCTCTCCCATAACACTTTTCAAGACGTGTTGCAGGCGCATAAGGAGAGCGCAAGAAGAATCTTTAAGCTCATAAATTCTTAATGTCAGCGAGTTAAACAACCGTAGGCGCTGGCAGGGGGCTTTCTTTTCCTCAGGGCTTTCTGATGGCTATATGTACAACTTAGTGGGGTGAACGTTTTGTATTTCTATGAGTCTGCGGTGGTGTTACAGAGGCTTGCATTGACTGCTTGATTCTCAGCCAAATAGGTGCTCTGTGGAAACAATACAAAAACACAAAAGCAATGTGCTTTTATTGTGACAACACGTCTGCAAATGATCGTGAGACATGATTGCATGAGTATAAATGTATAATCAATAGAGCTTTTGTTATTGTACCCTGTGTTTTTAGTGTATTTATGTGATGAATAGTATCTTCATGTTGAGTTGGTTCATGTCTAAATGGTTGAGCTGAGACTTCTGTCGTTAACCCTCATATGTAAAGGTTTAAAGTCCTTGGCCTTTGTGTTATTGTCCAATTTGGAGTGCCACATGCAGCGGCTGATGACGGCTATGAGGGTTAATAATATCGCAGATTTTCTTCCCACTGCAGCTGAGTGCATTGTGCACTGCCTCGAGCAACAGGGCTGATCATAAACTATAGCGGCGTAATTTAGCCACAATGTATTTCTGTCTCTGGGAGAGTGGTGTAATATTTCATTTATGAGTTACAATCTACCTCCACAGCCCTCCTGCTGTCGACGGTCTCTTTTGTGGCTTTTATTGATTTTACCGTTATGTTAAAAAAAGTGTGCGTTTTCTCTTGTGGATGTTGGTGCATGAACTGCTTGGCATCAGTGTTTGTTTACATCGCTATCGTTATTTGGTCGGTGAGGAAGAAAGAGGGGAAGTGACTGTGAGAAGATATTGTGTTTACTTTTCTACTGATTCATTAAACTGGCATGTTATTCAGATTCAAGACCACACGCTATGTTCTGGCTTGAGTTCTGTTTGTCACCTTCCGACAGTACACTAACCGATATAGGAAGACGGGTGCAGAATACTGAATATTTCCTTAAGAAATATCCCTACATTATACCTCATACTGTTCATCGGATATTTGTTGTTGAAAAACAATCAACATATGGATAAATAATTAAAATTTCAAACTGGATGTGTGAGATGGCTTTTTGTCTATCAACAGGTTTATAATCGTATAGCCATGATATAACAGTTCTTTGTTTAAAATATGTAAATCTAAATGTATCTCCTAATATTAAGGAAGCACTGTACGGTGTTTGCTTGAAACCGTTTCTTCTTTAACTAGAAGACAGGAGGCAGAGTTTGACTATTTAAATCCATGGGAATTTCACAACCTTGCACTGGTTTTTGAACACATTTCATGAAGGATTTGTGGTGGAAAGCTTGAACAAGTGCGGTTGAAAGTACACATAGAATGAGTGATTTTATTTCATTTCATTTTTTTTCTTCTCTGCTGCCAAGGAACGGCACACGTCTGTAGTCTCTCCCTGCTGCTTGCTTGGAAAGGAATATCTAAGCTCCTCTGACAGATGCTGGCATTATCACCCCTGTGTCCTGCCCGGCACTGGAACCCGGCCCGTGCACAAACACTGATTTACAGGAGCTTGCGCGAGGCAGCAGAGACAGACAGCAGCGCATCGATTTTGAGGGAGCAAGATGGCCACGCTTATTTTGGCTGGAGCTGAAAATGACGTTATTATTATGGTCCTCATCCCTACGGCTTCGTAAAAAAATTGATTTCTGCTGAGCACCCCCCTTGCCAGAGGCATAAAAAAGGAAGGAGAACTGACAGGCTTAATCCATGGGCCTCTCGTCAATGACGATACGCCCTCCACTCCATTCCACACTGTGCCTGTCCATGGGCCTCTCGTCAATGACGATACGCCCTCCACTCCATTCCACACTGTGCCTGTCCATGATGCATCAATTAGTATCAACTCTCCCCATCCATCTGAGGGTTCACAGAGTCCCCTGGGACTGTGAGTACAATTCAACAGCAAAACGGGCCTTTTCTCTGCTCTTCAGTGACTTCTTTTGTATTGCGCTGTTGGTTGTTACGATACTACTTTGAATTTAATCCACTTTTTATTCCTAATTTCCCCCAAAGCACTGGCCCCCGAAGCATTGGCCTGCGACCCCCATTGTGGTTGAGTTGAAGAGGAAAGAGTGCAGTAGGTACATCTCAGCTTTGTGTATTTCAATCAGTGTTAATACCACTCGAAACCATTCATTTTCCTCTCAGTCACTTCTCTGTGAATACATCAGTGGAAACAAAAGTGGAAGTTCTGGGTTTGTACCCATTCTGGCACTTTCCCAACTGGAGAGTTACCAAAGAGCAAAACTAACTTTTCTCGGGCTGCTGATGACGCACTTCTTGGCCACAAATGTGTCCTCTTTTACCAGCACAAGAGCTTTGATTTTCACCGAATGCGATTCGATGTGTTCAGGTAGAAATGTCAAAGGTTTTCCTGAATAGCCTCCGTCAGGTTTAATAGAATTACTGCCCTCGCCTTCCTTTTACCTGACACGTGCAGGCCATGGGTGCAGATGGTCTCATATTAGAGTGGATGTGGACCTCGGTGCAAACAGATGCAAGTGAATGAAAGGATTGCTGAGTGTGATTGTTTGAAGTTGGCTGGTTGGTGGGGGCCCCTGATCATCAAGCGCTGCATTCATTCAATATGCCGTTTGTTGTTTAAACAATTAATAATTCTCAACCCAATGGCCCATTTGCTTCTGAAATGAAACATGCTTGTTGTATTTGTGCATAATTGGTTTAGCTATTCATGCTCTTAGATGGCAATTAACAGACGTTGTATACAGTCCTCTCATGTTCGAAGCCAACTGTACGCACACTGGTTCTCTGAATGTCCGTATGATGGATAGCAATTTAAACTCTAAATGGCTATTTATGAAAGAACTCTCTTCAAAGTGAAATTATAGTTTGAGAACATTAACTTGTTATTTTAAAAGAGCATATAAAATAACATACGATAAGTGCTCATGTTCACCACTATCTTTCTTAATTTTCCTTTCAAATAAATGTAGACATGCATTCCTGTGAAAAACCATTTATAGAGACTACAGAATATAATGCAGAAAACCATTATCATAATTAATGAGACACTCGTACAGTCAGGAAAACAGGGCAAACCAAGAATATGTTGGTTCCCTCATTGATTTTATTGTTGCTGCCTGCAGGGCCTCCCTTTTAAAGAGAGGACAGGCTTTACAGATTGTTGGAGCCTCGCATAATTTTTGATATTTGCCAAGTGCTGCTTGTAACACATTTCATTTCACCCTGAAATGGATTGACCGCTGAGCAACATTATTTTAAACATACCTGAATTGGAAAATAAAACATTTTACAGTAGCTATATGCTTGATGCAACACACGCTGGTAAAAATTATTCTTTAAGTCTTGGACAGAGTCTAGACTGAGTCTGAGATGTTGATTACAGATTTTGGGGCTGAATTTTTTACATTGCTTGACTGTTTGAAGCACATTTCTTCTCCGTTTCCATAGCATGAAGCACAATAGGTGTAATCATGAGCACAATACAATGTCATTTTGATCTAATCATCTTGCTGTGCAGAATCAGTTGTCTTTGTTTGGAGGCCTGGGTCTATTAAAAGCAACAACTACAAAGAAAAGACACACATCTAAGGCTCTGAATAGACAATAGTCAGGATCTGTGAACATAGAAGCTTCTGTTCACCTGGCGTACGGTCAATTAGCTGTGTGTTGCTATGTTTATTCAATGTCAGCTCTGATTAATAGGCACAACATGCTGTATAGAAGACCTGAACATGTAGTACGGTGCCTGGGTGGGACATTGTCTGATACCATCTCCACAACACGGTGCTTATCTCGTTCCGTCCCCGCCCCCCCCCCTCCCCACGCTTAGGGGGTGTTTACAGCTGTTTTCTCATCAAGACAAATTAGTGTGACTGTGTGCCTCTTTCACCCCCTCAGAGAGCAGCAGTGAACAGAGACATCCTGGTCACTACCTCTCGCTGTGCTTTTGGATTGGGGAATGCTAAGCGGCATTTAAAGTTGGTGACATATGTCAGTTTTAAGTAAATGTGTTTGTTTGCTTGGTATTTATAACCTAGGGATCAAAGAGGAGGACAACATATCGTTGATGGTTTTACTCCCTCTCTAATCTGTCTGTCTAATCCAATATACTATTATTTTTTTGAGCGGCATTGGCTGATTTAGCTGTGGTAATACTCTAAATCCCGGCTATCCTGACTGTGCTGTGTGCGGGGAAATGAGAGAACGGGGTTGTATCCACGGAGGATAACCTCCATCCACACAACACACGCATACATCCACTCGGCCTGACACTGCCGCTTTGCGTCTCCCAAACACACCTAGCAAAATAGATTCAGCACATTTTCGCTTAAAACAGAGACCATGGTGATACCAAATATGTTATAGCTTCACTATAATAAACGTTGACTTCCTGCTGGTGAAAAATGAGGTTTTGTCAAGAAAATGTCATTTCCTTTTACACTGACCATGACAGTGTTGTTAGCAAAGCCCAGGTGGTTAAGCACAACCACTCCTGCGAGCACCCATATGTTGCCTGCGTGATAGATGCAGTAGCATGAGGGGGGGGCTCATGTTTATTGCTTTTCATAATGTGCCACCAGTGTCCTCATGGTAATGAGGACTTTGCCCTATGATTGTGCCAGTTTATAATGGTACACTTCATCACCTTAATACTGGGCTCCAGCTACAATTGATGGCACAGGCTCCATTAAGGCTCACCACACATTAGTAGGTCTTGTTATTTCAGCATTAGCTTGTCAACACCTCATCTTAATTTCACCGCTGAACCACATCTGAACCATATAAACGGAGACCTCGAACGCTTTGGCTGCCTGTGTCGAGAGGAGGTAGGAGGTGAGAGTGTGAGTGGGTGTAGGCTCACAGGCGTATATTTGTGTATTTGCCACTATGTATGGTTGCGAGTGTGCGTGTGTGTCAGCATGTGTTATAGAAGGCATTCTCCTCCTCAGAGAGATGTGAATACAAAATAACAGACACTGAGACGAAAATAGAGGGAGAGAGACAGCGAGAGAGAGAGAGAGAGAGAGAAAGAAAGAGAGAGAGGAAATAATCTCATGCTATGTTATCCCTGCAAAACCTGACAAACCACCCCCGAGACTGATCTGGTTTAGCATTCAGTATGGTTCGGGGCTTGTTTGTGCTCCCTATGATTGGAGTAGGCTGGCTAAGTTGGCCTCATAACAGTCCAGTCACAGTGGAGCCCAAGTGGAGTCACGCTGCCTACGGATGGCAGGTCTGTCTCTATCTGGCCACAGATATCAATAAAGGCAGTAGTGCAGTCTTCTGGGATGCTGGACAGTCCACATTTGCTCCGCTGAAGGAGGGTTATTAATTGTCCCGATGTTGTATGTGGTCTGCTTGCACAATATGTTTTTTGTTGAACATTCTGAATTCCAGACATGTGTCCCAGAATGCGATTAGTCCTCTGCCATTAGATCAAGCGACACATGTCTTCTCGCCTCCTGCGTGGTCTGGAATTACGGTGAGGGAGAAAAAAAAGAAATTAGTATGGAAATTAGCTGTCTTTAAAGCATTTGGCGGTAAAGGTGGTGTATGGTGTTACAGGACGGTGGCATTCCCTTTCCAGATATCCAAGTACGGATACAGGAGGATTGATTTCCTTGGGAGACTCATATGCCCCTGTGCAATGTGGAATTAAGGAAATGGCACATGAAAGGCATATCATGCTGTTTAGTATATTCTAATTGTGCATGCGGTATGGTGTGGCCTGGGACAAGCCGATTGTATTTTAGCATCACACACTGATTTGGAGAGTTGGAGGCTCCTTAATATTTTTTAAATAAACACATAAGAGCTTGTAATCTTTACTCCAGCCCAATGGAACCAAGCCCATACCTTAGAGCTGAGTCTGCTTTGCCTTCTGATGCTTTGCCTGACTTCCTGTGGCCAGTAGCAATGGTGACAAACTGACACATGTTGAAGCTTCAGTTCAGTCAACATGAAGTCCATGAAAGGTACAGTAGGTGTGTTCTAATCCAATGCAGTATAATCATAAATTAAACAAAGCAATATATTATTTTTAAAGATCTGACAGACATTCGATTTATTTATGAACAATAAATAATTCAATTATGTTTGAATACTGATTCATTAAAAAATGTAATGAATGCAAAATTACCTTTATGCCATTTCAATTCAAACTACTTGCAGCAGTGTTGGCAAGCTCTGCACGAGGTTAAGGTTGCCAGTGAGGTACGTACGTCAACGCTCTTTTGAAATGTGATAAAACTGCACTGAACACTGTGCTACAGTTGGTAATGTGTGAATGAAGTCAGACTTGAGGATAAACACAGTCTTGGCCCCTCAGCTGCAGCGTGGCTCAGTGTGATGTCCATGTATTAGGAAAGTATACTGCACTGGTGCTATATGTTATGGTTTTATGATATGATATGATCATCCTTTATTTGTCCCACAGTGGGGACATTTCAAAAATGTTACGGGTTAACGCTCAGTTGTAAACTGTTTCCATTTTCTTCCAGTCGCTTTGCATGCTCATGTTCAGAAAATGTGTGCGCTCATGTGGTTTTTAAAACAGGTTGGTTGCTCTCTGCATGCATTTGACTTGAAGATAACATACTTTTCTGGTATACCAGATACTGTGGATCTCTAGCCAATATGTATGCAATAAAGGGTCGAACCTGCATGTTGTTGACACAACACCTACCTGGTTTAATTTTAAGGAAATATTTCCAAGACATGATTAAGGTTTGTGAACTCTTTAGGGTTCAACGAATCCTTGATTAGTCATTTTAGGCTAAACTGGGTTAAAATCGCTCAGACTCGTCCCGAGGTTATAATTACACATATCTATTTCAGCCACATGCTTCCTAAGTTCTTCTTTTATTCCGCACAACCACAAGGCCTGATGTTGTCTTCAATACCTGAAGATGTGAGATAATTGCTCTTTCTGGCACCGCCTGGCTTCATTACCTCTCTTACGATGTCGTGGGGTGATGCTGCTTATTTTGGCAAGAGGCAATCTGGCCCCGAAGCGATGGGAATTCCTTTCCCCCATGTGTCAGCGAATGTTTACCGAGGCCTGAGGACTGAGGATGGATCACAGGATTTCATAATCCACTGCCCGTACAGTGAAGCAAGGGCAAAAAATAATTCCCTTTGTGTCAACAGTTGTTTCATTCATGGGTAATTTCCCCACAGCTAGCCTCATACTGCAGCCAGAGAGAGAGAGAGAGAGAGAGAGAGAGAGAGGAAGAGATAGCAAGAGAGATGTCCACACTCAAGTGCTCTGCTTCCCTGGAAACTGCTTCATGATTTGGTTGTATTTGTATTCCTCCAGAGTTGTTCATACTCATTCATGTGTTTTAACAAACCATGTATTTGAATTTATGAGAGCCATATAAATCAAGAGTTTAGATGATGTCAGCAGTTCCTAGAGGAGGCGGGACATCTCTGGAAACGCTACTCAACAGTTTTATTTTTGCTCCCTGGGCACTGGCTATTTTCCAGTCGTCGTTCGGGATAAATGCTCTCTGAATGGCAGCACTGGAGGTAAAAGTCACTCAGACCTGAGCACAGACTGTTAAAATCTGAATTTCAAAAACGTGATATGTCATATTGTATAAAGCAGCAGTGCTTTCTCTTTGATCCTCTATCTTTTATTTTCTGACTGGTTTTATCCGAGTACGAAAAGCATGTCCTGCAAAGTGACAACATAGTTTGAGCAGTGTTCATTTTGTCATCAGTGTGTTCATTTTGTTAACTAAATAATAGCATTTATGAAAAATTTTATTACATTTTTTAAATCTGGGAATTATAACTACACAACAATGCGAAAGATCGACCAATGGACACATTGAGTGATTATTGCTTATTTAAAGACCCCATACATCAAGGACTCATAAGCTGTAGCCTATTCCTGCCAAACACCACCCTTTGCCCCCTAAATTGATCTCTTGTTCAGTTCTGTGCCGAAATAAATGTTTACAATCTGGAACAATATCCCCGTAAATAACAACTGTACACAGGGTGCATTTTTACTAATGTTAATACATTATTAAACGTACTATTATTAAGCTGTCTGCTCTGCTGTGTCACCCGCGCCGGCCTCAGCGCCATTTTCAAAGTTAAGCTGGGTCATCACTGCCAAGATGGCGACTGTTTGAGCGTCACAATAGCTCTTCAAAACCATATTTCATTTTGTCTATTCTGTATCCTTTATGTTTGACATACATGACTGCATTTCCTTACTCGTAAAACATATATATTTTCACTATTTAAAATCATGCAGAGTTTACATTCTTATTTAATAGATTCTACTTTTCCTCTTCCTTGTCCATAATACATTGCTTTGAGGCTTTGCGCGTTACCGCAGCCAAATGTTGATCAGAGGAATATCACATGAGTGTCCAGCAATTTGCATGTGTCCGGTAGAAATAAAATGGGAGCCTTGCATGTGAAAACATTGCGCCATAGCACTGCTAATGGTCAAAAACTCCAAAGGGCGCCTTTAAATTATGCACTCTGCAACTACAACATGCAGAGCATTTGTCTCACGGTTGCCATCCTTATTGCGTGTAGCTGCACAACCGAGAGGCTAGAAACAGCTTGTTCCAGCCGCTGCTACAGCTACACTGTTAAACCTCCCCATCAATATGCGTTTATACTGCTGTCAGTGCTGCAACCTGGTTCCTCCTCCGCCGTGTCCCTGACTGATTACAAAGGTGGAACAACTTCACACTGTTTGTGGGCGAGCCATCATGGCCCTTTGCAGACCTCAGGATGCTTGTGTACTTTTTCTCTTCCCGGCTCTTCACTGGTATCTGGGCTGCACAGGACTGCAAAAGCAGGATCATCTTAAGGTGGATAAAGAAGGACTTTCACGAGCATAACCCTGTGGATTAACTGGTGCCTTCTCTATGCTGATATGAAAGTGCACTGCATTGCAGTTAGAGTATATGAGCAATGCAGGCAGAATATGTAAGTCAAAGGTGCATTGTTTGGCATTATCTGGGTGGGAATGGGCGTGTGACACTGTTTGCATCCAGAAATATGTTTTTAAACATACGTAAAAGGAACATGGCCAAATGAATGACATTCTAACCACCATTCCATAAATAGCAATGATAAAGAAATAATAAGGGGAAAATGAAACGGCAAACCAATAGCAGAGAAGCAGGACACCATTAACAAACCATTAAAAACATCCTGCAGCATCAGTGATCACCACTTACAGCTTCAACTTATTGACTTTTCTAGCACACACTGGCTGCTGCACTCACATCATGCTGCATCGAGTGTCGAACTGAGCATCCACGGGGGAGAAAAGTCACATCAGCCACCCAGTTGCTGTTATCAAACATGTGAAATACATTTCTCACAGCTGCTATATCTCCCACTTGCTCGAAAGAGTCTCAACAAACCGGTGCCAAGCAACATCGTTCAATGTAAATACAATCCAACATCAATACAATTACAAGTGATTTAGTTTAATTTAAGAGGAGCTATATAGCCAACACAGTTTGTTTACATCTGGATTAACTTGTTAATCAACAACTGGAAATATGTGATTCGATTCCAGCCACTAACTTGAGGCTATTTTCCATAGTGTGACGACAGGGCTATGAGCTACATGTGAACGGTCCTACGCGGCAACAACAGCATGTTCCCATTCGCAAAGAATGTAATTAATGTAGCAACAGACCTCTGAATGTGTCACTGTGTGATAGTTTACACTTCCTGGAGAAGCTGTTGATGAAGTTATTGGCCCCTGCAGGCAGATGGTCGTGTTTAATAAACCACATTAAAAAAAAGCTACAGAACAATCGGGAAAGTGTCTCAGCATAGTCTTCCTGTTGGAGGTCTGAATTAAAAGCTGTCTGTAAAGGGGACCTGATTAGGCATTTATCCATGTGCGTTAGGTCAAAGTGCACATAATAACCTTTGGCTTGAATGAAAAGTTGCATTAGTTCACTGAACAAGCGTTTTGCAACAGCGTAGCTCGTCTTGTGTCCAGGGCAGAGGAATATGTGCAATGTCTGGCAGCAGAGACATGAGAGAAAACATTGATTCAACTCCTGTGTTTCATTAACTTTTGGAAGAGAATGATAGAGTTTAGCAAGATGAGACCGCGTTCCGCTCGAGGCAGTGTGTAAATTGAGTTCAAGTGTAAGGTTAACGGACTGATTGTTTACACTATTAACGCAAGGTGTGGCTTATGTGTCCTGTGTGTATGTGTACAGGTTTATACATGTCAGCAGACATCATGTCTGCACATGATGGGTCCTCAGGGGCACTTTGCTTTTCTCATTGTGGGCTCCGGATGCGAGGAGGAAGGCTTGGATTCACTTCCTTCTTGCTCGACCACACACACAACTAGAAGCTATATCCAGTTCCTTATTACCACATTCACAGCCACCCACCATCACCCAAACTAATTCATGTCCAACTGCCCCATCACTGGTGAGTGTAGGGGGGTTTCTGACGTTACATAGCAAACAAGAGACAGCTGAAGTTTAACACATTTGCAAATCAGAGGATGATGGAGGAATCATCTCTTTTAGAGACTAACCTCAGTCAGTGCGTTTACATGATGGTATAATTCGAATCTTGCTTTAGTCGGACTATGCTATCTTTTGGGTCATCTGCTATTCTCCCAATATACTGTACATGGCAGTGAGTAATTCGAATCATTGGCCGAAAGCATGTCATATCCGATACGATAGGTGGCGCTGTTTTCATTACAACTCGTGGTGATACAGCCATTTCCGCTACCAACAACAACCAACAACAACAACATCAACATTTCGAGAAAGAACCATGAACTTTAGTATGTTCAACTCCTTCAATACATTAAGCATAAATTCTGTCTGCTCTTCGGTCCAGAAATGTGTGGCGGCTCTTGTGTTCTCCATAGCGTTGTTTGCAGCGCCGCCGCTCCCATAACGCGCACTACGCGCTGTGCGTAGGGCACCACGTCCTGAGGGGGCTCCACAAAATAGACAACTAAAAAAATACTCATAGTTATAATAATTATAATGCCGATATTATTTCAGTCTAGAAATATTAGGCGCCTTTTAGGCATGTATGTCACGAAACAGGCAGAACAAGAGATATATTTAATCGCTCAGCACCCCCCAACCCCCCCCCCCCATAACACTTCTCGGGTCGCATCGCTCTGCCGTGATGCACGCCGACACATCCGCGCACACAGATGAGCACACTCACTAGCACCCCCTCCCCCCCCGTCGACAACGATCGCCGTGGGTCACTTTCCTATCTCAGGGGGGCATCATGAAGGAGTTATGCTTAGGGCACCAACATGGTTAGCAGCGGTAGGCCTACTGGTTGTTTGTTTGTTTTCTGCCGGCCAGACTCCCGGCAGTGACAACTTATCGTCTCTTTCGACTTCCGGGTCACGACATGGGAGGGAGGGAGGGAGGGAGGGAGGGAGGAGGGCGGCGGGATCTCAAGCATGCGCAAAGACGCAAAATCCAGTTCCTAATCCAATTCACCGTTACATGCCCCGATAGTCGAATTATCAACCGGATCGGATCGAGTTATCCAGGGGTGTTAATCGGATCGTAGTCGGACCGCACATAGTCGAACAAAGGTGTTTACATGAAACGGATAATTCGATTTCAGTCCGACTAAGCCAGTTATTCGAATGCATGTAAACGCACTGACTGACCGCAGCGACACTAAAACCTTAATTCTGCATTTTCCCAACAAAAGGCAGGAAGGCCCAGCGAAGTGGTAGCCCCCGCCAAACTAGAAGCTCACAACCCCTCAGTGTTAGTAATAAGATATAGTCAAAGCTTTGCAACTAATCTGATATTTCACCTCAGTGAGAGATAGGAAAGATATAAAAACGTATTAGGAGTGGGCACTAAGAGGATTAGAGGATGGAAACGGATGTGTGCCGGCATTTTTAATCCACTCATGCTTAACCCTTTCAAGCTGCCCCATCTGCTACACGCAAACAATGATTATTTAGTCTCGCTTTCTATGGAGTCGTTGCCGTTGTTTCAGACCAGTAACTCTGCACACACCTCCCACCCTGTCTCATCAAATTTGGTTGTGTGGGAACAGAAAAGGTGAGCGGCAGACTGACAGGGCTCAGGTTTGATTAAGATTCTCTGTCCTGTGACAACACAGCTCGTGTCTGTGTCTCTGCTGAATTAATCTGGATTGAAAATTGACATGTGTTGGTTCATTTAGCAGCTGTGTGAGAGCCTGTATGTAGCATTTATTTACATGTGTGATTGTTCAGGTTGGACCTTTGTATGTCTGGGCAACCACCCGCGTAACGGTGTGTGTGTTCTATGTTTTACATATGTGTGCATGCAATTAGACATATCCCTGTGTGTTGCTGTGTGTGTGTTGCTGTGTGTGTGTGTGTGCGCACCAAGCGCTTATTGGTTTAGGGCAACCTAATCTCACATAGGCACACTTTGAGGATGTGAGATTAAGTACAACCAGACTTTAGAGGGCAATTAATCTTCCTTCCACACACAGGCGGCAGCTGTAATTTCGGGGCGGGCACGAGTGTGCCGTGTGAAAGGTGGAAACACACGTATTTGACCTTTCGACATATGTTCACGCTGATATTAGTTCCAGGGGGGCAATACTGTGGAGGAGCCTTCCAGGAGGGATCGTTGCAATCAAAATTAAGTCATCACTCTGAGAGAGACAGCCGGGATATGAGCAGTCAAGCCCGAGAGAGCCATCTTGTTCTGTCATCCAGGTCTGCCCTGGAGGGTGTCGCCAAACAGCCCACCAATCGTCGCTGTCTATTGAGACATGACCCTCGCGAGCTCAGAAGAAGCGTGTGGATGTAACCTTAGAGAAGGGCACGGCCATTATTAAATCGTAGGCTGCTGTGAGTGACGGAGACAGGGAGAAATAACAGGTGTCAATCTTCATTACATGTGATCTGCCGCCACTCCAAATTCCAAATTATTCCCCAATTAAGAAGAGAAATGAAGGCAAGGATGCTCTCTAAATTTGACATACTGATGGGGATATAAATGTCTGTTATGCTCTTGCTGACCTAAGCTAATACTAAACAGCCAGGAGAGGCTTCTCCTTTGCTGTTACCCCATACTAATGTTAAAATACATATCTTCGGAAACGTGTCTTGTGAAAACAATATGGAAGTGAAAGAGATGAGTCCATGGCGGAGGGAAGGAACTGGTCAACGCCTCAACGGCTTGACCAGTTCCACTTCCCCTTTATGATATGTATGGGTGTGGTAAGCTTTCAATAAAAGGCCTAAGCAAAGGGGTGCTCAGGGGGATGTCTTGGACGTCAACACCGAGCGGGTGTGACTGAGCTCCCCCTTTTTGCAAGAAGCCATCAAAAGTACTACTGTGTCTGTGGTTCATTCTCGCCTCCTTGACCGTGATACTTTACATGATATAGAAAATACCTATCACATACTAATTAATTACTACCTTCACATGAAGAATTGACTCATACTTCATGTTCACCTTGGAGCCCTCTTGTTAGTTTCGCATCGCAAAAATTAGCCAAGAGATAATGCTATTAAATAAAAGTTTTCAAAGTGGAACATGTTTTGACAAGTTATAAAAAAGATAAGGTATACCTTATATTATAGTTTGCCTTGTGTTTCCAATATTTGCATGATTGTATACGTCAAGGTATTTTTATAACAAAAAAGTGACGGACAACACGCTGGTTATGAAAATACCACAGAGTACATTGTGAGGAATAACACGTATGCACTGATGGCAGAACTCACTGAAGACATAATTGGCTATGCTGTGAAATGGGTTCGAGTTTTATTATCAAATCAGTTGTGGTGAATTAAAGCAGTGTCTTTCATCCTGTCCTCTCATTTGTTATTTAGTTACCCTACGGCATCCTTCGTCAATTCTACCCCAGATTGTAATTTAATTCTTACAATAAATTACAGGTTGATTGTGAAGGGTTTACTGTGAGGGAAAAAATGTAAAAAGATTGGAAATATGATTATTCTTCTATTGCGTAAATGCACCGATATGAAGAGAGAAAAAAATATTCCATGACTGTCTCTTGCTGTTCCCCTTACTATCATGCACACAGAGAGACACAAATCACCACAAGTATAACAGATTTGTGCATGTATTATGTGTGCTTGTGAACACCAGAGTGATAGTTTTGCAATATTACAGATGGCTTGATAAAAAACACCCCGACAAAAAAGAAAGAAAACACAACAACTTCCCATATAATCATGTCTTCAACATGACAAGTAGATGGGAACATTGCGCATCATTGCTGGACTTGGCTCCCTCCACATGCAGTAGTTCACCAGTCAGAGCGTCTCATGTGTGCTGAATGTATGTCATTCTAGCTTAAAGCCAACGCCCTCTCTTGGTGCAATTTTTTACACTTGGCAGAGTGATTAACGCATGTGAGGCGTGAAATCTGGGTTGCCGGGAAAAAGCACCAGTGCTAGATGGAGTGGGACTCCAAATACTCTCCACCTTTTGCCTTCGGGCTCTTCAGACTGTATATCTGTTGGATTTTCTTTTCTTTTGATGATCACCGCTAAATCAATATTGGCTCCCTGAAAGAACAGTCATGTTGTTTTGTTTGAATTCTTTAATTCCCTATGTGTTTGCGTGTCTGTGCTTTTCTTAGCCACAAGTGACGATTTGATTTTCCCTTTTCTACATATGAAATTTGAAGGTTAAATGGTCGACATAACTTTGTAGCATTGTCTGCAGAACCTCTTGTTCAGAGAACACTATGTAAGCTGAAGCACTTCTCAGTCTTCCAGTGTCCCTGACTCAACTGCTTAGCAAATTGTCAGACAACCTACAAAGAGAATTATGGGCCCTGAGGGGTCTTGGGGAAATTGCACCACTGGCGGTTTTATCTGGGGGAGCTGTAGGGCCTAGACAACGCTCCTCTTAAGTATGATGACAGACTAGAGGCGATGTACTCTGGCCCTTTCTATAAACTTCATAAAACCGTCACAGCTGAAAACTAAAACTCCTCGCATCCCCCGCTCAAGTTGTCGCTGTGGGGCAAAAGTCAGCTATCATAAATGTATCTTATCAGCCAACTTAAAGACAGAACATAAACTATTTTTGGATGTGTTCCATTAGCAAAGAAAATTAAAATGTTGCCAGTCTATATAGTTCAATAGCATTATACACATGTTCCATTCATTTGAATGGTGACAAGTAAGTAACCCACTCGACCGCCTTGATGAATACAGCGAGTGGAAATCATCCATCACACGTATGGGCTCGTGCGTGAAAAGAAAGCTAACTAAAAACCCAGACAGTTGACTTATACTGTGACCGACTTACAGCCAGCAGCTCTGCGTGTGTTTGCCTTTGGTGTGTTTACATGTAGTCTGCTGTAGGGGATCATAACAGAGGAAGATAGACCTCTGAATGCATGCACAACAAAATTATGGGGAGCGTACTCCCTTTGAAGTGGTTATTAATACGCAGACAGAAAAATTCCTGCAGGGATCAAGACAAGACACCAGAAAGACACCATAGCATGTTGCTGCTGCATCCAAGGAAGCTCATCTTCTTCCATTTGTCAGGTTAACATGTTGGTTTGATTTGTTCTCTGCCTCTGTGTAATTTGAATTAAACACTGTGCACGGAAGTCGGAGAGAGACTTTTGATAGGACTGAGATTCCACTCAGCTGCTTTGTACATTGACTTGTTTATGACGGTGTTTCTAACACGTCGTACTACCTGTCAAATTTGAAATTGAACTCTGCCTACAGCTCCTCCTAAACACATTTCCCTCTTATTTGTGAAATGTGCACTCAGTGGGTGGCAGAAATCCCTCATTAAATACCGTAATGAACAGGAGTATCAGCAGCAGGCAATGTGTTTTATCGATACCAGGGGTGGACCGAGCTACACAGACTCATTTCTGACACTCATCAGACGGCAACGTCTAAGTGAACATCGGACTTTTCCCTGCTCTCTCTACTCAGAGTGAGAGAGATAAACAGTGGAATGAGGCCGACTGCGTATGTGGAACAAGTGGAGCCTCTCGCCGCCTGACCCGTCCATGCTGATGAATAATGAATGAGCAGGACAGAAGCAGTTACCATTTTAGTTTCCTGATGAATGATTACTGGCTCCATTGGGTCTGTATTTGCATAGGAGATGAAAATGTCGGGAGGAAGACACATGGCCGTTGCAGTAGTGGAGGCTGTAATACTTTTGACTGCTGAGCAGGCAACTCTTCTAATGTTATAATCAACTAGCATGGCTGCTCATAAGAGACCACATATACAACTGAATAACTGAAGATGGGTGAGGAGTGCATGAGATGACGTTTCAACTGAGATGTATTTGACTGTTATCTGTAATCTGCTTTTAAATGGGTTTGTCTGCTCTAGTAGGAATTCTGATTCATGTTTGTACCATTCTGTACAGCTGTTCCTTTAATAACCATATTCATTACGAGGTGACAATTATTAACAGGGCAAAAAAAAGCCCTGCAACTGAGGTGAGGAACATTTCTCACATATACACACACTTATAGGCCCACCATAATAATGAGGTTAAAGATAATGATCACTATTGCAAAAAAGGAAACAGACCCAGATGATTCATCCCATTGCAGATAGATAAAGTCGACCGCCACTTACTTTCCTGTAGCAGCCATGCCGCTGTGTAGCACTATCTGCTCTTGCTGAAGTGAGGAAGATAAGGATTTCATGGTCATCGCGTCTCCTCACAAGGTGGTTGTGGTGCTGCAAGGGAAAGTAAGGCCTCTGTCTGGCCCTGCAGGGTGAGATGAAGTGTCCCTGTCAATGTCAGAGCTCTGTTTGCACCTCAGAGCAGCCACCCATGCCACCACTTCTCGCTTCACCACGCAGGATCTCGCTTGGTTAGATCAGCTTTTTGAATCGGCTTAATCTAGTCAGACCTGACAATAAAGGATGATCTCTGTTCTTCTTAGCCTCCAGCTCGTCTGATTCAAACGGGGCCCAAGATTCCCCCAGAATCCAAAATCATTTCTGCGAGGGATTTTAGGATGTATCAAACATTCTCAAGCAAAAACAGTGATCTGCATTCATCCCGACTCTAAGCTGGCCTAGATGAATACAAAAAGGCCCTGCTGAATTCTAAAGGCCCCCTTTTAAAAGTGTCTAATATATGCATAAGGGAAAGTATAAGAGAGAGAAGTCATCTTCTTTTGTCTGTCGTTGGAAAGAGATGAGGAGACAAGTTTTATTGCTCTCAGGGTCGGTTGGAGCTAAAAAAGCGCGAGAGAAAAAGAGAGTAAGAGAGAGAGAAGAGAGTGAAGGTGGGAGCCATCATTACCACAAGGCTACTTAAAAATCCTCCATTGAGTGCACTCAATAGAACCATTTGTAATAGAGGCTTCTTTTCACGACACAATGTCGGCAGAGTACGGAGATGCTCTGCATGTAGGTGCATGGTGAGCACAAAGTACATGTTGTGCTCCCCAGATGTTTACCTTCTTTGATATACATGCTTGTTGTCTTGTTATAGCTTTTATATGTGCCATTATATTATAATACAAATATTACGCAGCAAAACAGTAACACCATTTTTGTTTTTGGAAGCACACTTTTTGTGACAAGGGAAGTGTGTGTAGAGCCATCGTCCTCGTATCCTGCAGCATTTTAAGCAATACACTTTCTACCGGTCCAATCAAATGCAAAGGATTTGGAACTGTTTCCGTTTCACTGAACAGAAGCTAAAGTGTCTCTTATAGTTATAGTTACAATCAAGTACTGCCACTCAGAAGCTACAGTGTGTACTGGTACTGTACTGCACATTCTGTTAGTTGCTATATTATACTATATGATATTGTAATGAAGTGTCATGTAGGTAACTGCATTTGTTTTGATGCTATAAATCAATTTGAATAATTTTCTCAGTCTCAGTGAAACTGAATCCCTCAATAAGTTATAAGCAGGGCACCAAAACACTACAACTATGAATCTAGGGCTCTGTCGAGTTGACTAATTGATTAATTAAATACTTTCTAAAACCCCAAAACAAATGTATTTAGAGAAAAAATTATTATTTGAAGTTTTAATTTTTTTCAAAAGAAAAAAGTAGCTTGTTTTCAGAAACTGATGATCTTGTTGTTTGAGATCATTGTTCAGACCAGACAAGCAATGACAAGTTGGGCTCCGTACAATTTTGATGGGCCGTTTAAACAATTTTCAAAAAATATAACAGACAAAACCTTCCGATGAATTGAAACCTTAATCATAAGCAAAACATAATCATGAGGTGAAAACCCAGTTCTGTGATTCTGGTAAATGTATTACATGCATTTCATTTGTCTCACTACTAAAGCTGTGGCTTTTTTATTGCCATTGCTTCCTGAAAAATGTACAGCATTGATTTATCAAATACATTTTCAAAGAGGTGGCATGTAACTTAATTAGAAAGTACATGAACTTGTGCTTAAACTGATTCATGAGTGGAGATTGGCCAATAGTCAGCAGTAAGTCAGCCACAGCAACTCAAATATTTGCGAAGTCTGTTCTCTTAAACCATATTAAATACTAAATTGTCAACCTATAGCACAAATAGAACATGGAGCAAAACATTTGGAAGAATTATGCTCGGGGCATGTTGGTGCTGAGATGGGTCCAATTTAATCTCCTAAATCCCACCAAACGTTTGGTGAGTCATCTCGAATATTTTATTAACAGCTTTGCATCCATTTTTAAGAAAATGTACACCCAAAGTTACATTAGTGTCATGATGAGTCCAGGTTGTCGCAGCGAGAGAGGACCCAAACGCCGACATTACTGCACAAACTATTTAATATTTCCAAAAATCACAGACCAGACCAGAACAGGACAACAAACACGCGGACCAAACAGTACGAAGCCACACTGGGAATGAGACGAACAGGGTTTACATACACAGGCAAGGTGAGAGGATTGGACAACGGGGAACGAAACACAGGTGGACACAATGAGGGCGGGACCAGCAATCACACAGGAAACAATCAGGGCCAGGGCAGACAATCACAGGGAGACAGATGACACAAGGACTTCAAAACAAGACACAAACCTAGACACAAACTCCAGATCATGACAATTAGTTCACCTTCAGGACAAATAGGTATAAGAACATTTGGTTGCAGCCATTATATTGTAATTATACTGTAAGCATGGAATCCTTTCCTGAATAGTGGAGAGAGACACAGGTGAGGATCACAAGAGTGAAACCTCCTTCCAAAAAGATCTAATTCGACAACCTCAGGACCGCCTCTCTCGGTCTACAGAAGTGACAGGTGAAAACTGATCTTCTTTTTTTTTCTCCTCCCTGGTGACTTATTTTTGAACAAGATTAAGAGTGAAAACTACAACCATCTTGTTTCAGCAAAACGGGCCAGGGGTGGGGAGGCTTATGGCCCCTTCCCAACTTCCCAACCCCCAACATCTAGCAACATCTAGTGCCTTGCGTGGACCACACCCATCTTCAAACATGGTCTTCATTTTTATTTCAACTACACACCTGTAAAGAGTCAAGACTGACCATCATCATCAACATATATAGGCCAAATTCCTGTCTTTGTGGTAGTTCCTGCTACAGCAGGTGTCTCCAGGAGCCCACTTTGTCACGATGACAGACACACACACACGCGGTAAAAATGTAACCAGTGTTGTTGTCGTGGCTCGTGTATAGGTGCAAAGGCCCCAGTCCACTAATAACATTTCTCTCGTATCCATCAAATCCAACCTCAGTCTCAACAGTCACTCTGCACAACATAACCGCTCAACCATTCAGAGATGCCTGGGCTATGCTGCAGGAGAATGGCGGCTGCAAAATCAAAAAACCTTTACAACTAACTTTAATGAGACTGTGAAACTGACATGTGTTATTCCTATCGGCCAAATTGAAAATGATGTATTCAGCCACAACATCATCAACCAAAACAAAAACACGATTGTGTAAAAAAAGAAGCTCAGTGTGCACATAACCTGAGAGTCTGAAGAGGTGCCTCAACCGTGGAATAAACAACTTCATCTCATCTCAAACAGGAAGCACTCCGTTTGGCTTTCGAGCAATGTCAGACTTACCAAGGGATGACTCGGGGATCTGCGCTGTCACCTCTCTTGTTCACTCTCAACTGCTTTATTTCGAGATCCAGTTCTGGGATATGACACCTCTGGGATTATCTCCTGATTCCTCTCTAGAACTGTGAAAGTTCTAGGTTGAAATGCACTTATTGTAAGTCGCTTTGGATAAAAGCGTCTGCTAAATGACATGTAATGTAATGTAATGAAAGCATGAAGAAGATGGTAGGAGGCTGGTGGAGAGCTTTGTTGGGTGGTGTAGGAGAACAATCTTCAACGTCTGATCAATAAATCGCAATCGAAGATTTATATTCGAAGAACGTAGGACTACTTATCACCCGTAACCTGGGTGATGAAACATGGAGACCAAGGAGGGTCAGGTTTTGCCTAACTTCCACAGAATATTAGAAACATGTCTGATCATTCTTTGCAGTGAGATACCATGACAAAGGTCCAGGATACATTTTAATTATGTATAGGAGTGACATTTATGTAGCTCATAATTTTCCACAATATGTGATATTTGTGTATGCATCCCATCATGGAGCTGCATTACATGTATCTTATACTATCTTACATAACAACAATCTTTTCAGGATTTTTATGTGATTTTTATTTTTATGATTTTTGGTATCTTTAATAATATATATTTAACACTCGATCAAAGGGATTCAGTTTGTCACCGTAATGACAGCAATAAGAGTTAATATCCGTGTGAAATAAAATGTGAACTATTAGTTGGCTTGGCTTTTAGTACTAAACTCACATGGTGCATTTTCTATTGCCATTCAACACATTCAGTCAAAATGTGCTTTGCCGCGCTTACTGTTGTAAAACCGCTTATCTTCAGGTGAAAACTGTTTCACATAGGCAGCAGAGAAAAAGAATCATGTGCCACAGGTGAGTACTGGAGCTAAGGGGTGTGTCAACTTCTCTCCTTCAACTCTGGCCCTTATTCTAAAGCAGGCAGTTGAGGCAATGAGCGGGAGTCGGCTCCACAGGCTGAGCACAGGGGTTAGATGTCGGAAGCGCGGGGCTCTTCTGGCTTAGATGCGTAGGTCTGCACAAGCATGCAAAATTGGCTTTGAGTTCAAAGAGAATCACTTAGAGCAGGGAGTTGAGTTGAAATCAGTTATTTCTCTCTCTCCCTCCCTCCCCCCCTCTTAATCTCTCTCTCTCTCTGTTTGATTCTGACATCTCTCTCTATCTCAAGCCTTTTCTAATGATGACTTTATCTGCCTCCCACTGGAAGGCAGAGGAGCAGCGACCTCGGGGCCCGTCGCACTAAGGCATCAGCATTGTAACTGATGCTTTCCTCTATCTCTGCTTTTCACATCAGCCTTCATTCAGACCTATATAGCCTGAGTATGCTCAAGAGGAATAATTTAAAAATGTCCAGAATTCCAAAAAAGTCTTGTACTCTATCCTGATTATCATAAAAAAAGTTTTCCTTCAAAACAGTCAAATGGATACGGATATGAATGTCAGACAGTTGGGGAATTGATGGACTGACTCTATACATAGCAATGAGCCCAATACGATTACATCTGTGTGTATATCTGTGATTTGCAGTTTTTGAAACGGGAATAAGGCAACAAATTGCAATCTCTTTGATCAAATGCATATTCTTTGATTCACCCGCAAAATGAAGTTTGCTCAAAGGCATATGCCAGCAGGTAATCATCACGTAATCAAAGAAGACTTCATCTCCAAAGCTTCACAGGTTGAACATGTTTTCTGAGACAAAGCTAAACCAAGGTGGTCAATCTTTACTCAGAGACATGTGCCACCTCCATGATGCTGTGGTCCACTTAGCAATGCGTACCACCTGCCAGCTGATTCCAGCTTCACCAGGAGGCTGTAACATGCAGATCCTGTCCCACTCTGACACAAGCCACAGGACAAGTCCCTTGTGCAGCAACACAAGTCAAGGCCCTCACTGGACTCACACCTGAGAAGCCACAAAACCATCAAGAAAATAAAATAATAAACAAATGAATGAGTTTATGGAGCAGAGTCGGATAATTGGCAGACCGTGGTCAGAACTGGGAGATGCTACGATATGACTGCCCAATCTGTGTTTGAGGCATGATTTAGAAAAAGGTAAACTACTGCACTTAATGGTTCAATTATGGAATATAAAGATGGAATACATTTAAGATTGTTTGCATGGAAGATACCTGACAAAATAGTTAATGTAACATGGTGATATGTTAAACTGGGACTGTGCCAGAGGTTGTAACCTAATGTTGGACTGACACTCACGGCTGGTTGCAGAATTAATTTTCTTCAATAAAAATGTTTTTTTTTCTATTGATTTGTCACTAACGGGAGTCATAGTTTAGTCTAATTCAAGATCAAAGTAAAAAGAACAAATGTGAAATTCAACATCATCTTTAAGATGTAAATGTAATTGCTTAAGCTCTCTCAAATTGCATTCATTATGCAACTATTCTGAATTATGTATTCATGTATATAACTTTAATGTCACTGGGAGGATATGGAGGTCAAAGACAAGGGTGAATGTGTAACCAGTTTCCAACTACTTGCTCATTGGTTAAAAATAATAACAAAACATAATCCAGCAGCATTACATTTCTCCAAAACATATGTTGCTAATACAAAGGAGTTGTGCATACTGTATGCCGTATTGAAACAACAATTTAGTCAACATTGCGTATTGCTATGTGGTTTTGGACCAGTGATTACCATTAAACAAGTGTTCGGCTTGACTGTCAATCACCCTATAAAATGTATCTTGAAAGTTGTATAATAGTTACTAAATTCAGTTAATTATCCTGTCCTCAGTGCTAGAAAAACATTTTCAAACCAAGACATGGAATGAGTTTGTATTTGTGTCCTTGATGCTTTCTTCGCCAAAAACTGATTGAGGCTGTTCCCAACTTTATTTGCAAAATGCTTGTGGGTTTGAATTTAAATGAAACCCAATTACAATCACAGCATGAAAGCTCTAATAATAGTCAAGGGTTTGTCTTTAACAAGTGAAGTTTATAGAAAATGCCTCATTCCCTTCACCGTTTCTACTTAGTCTACATTTGGATTTAACAGGGCCCACGAGGCACACAAGGCTAGAAGAAGAAAGAAAGAAGTGCTTTCGCTATGACATGCTGAAAAGCCGAACACAACTCAAACTTTAAAATCTGAAATACTTGATTCATCCGTAAGCCTTTGTCAAATGACCTTGATACTGACGATATCCGCAGCAGATTGTGATATCTCAGTGTTTACAAGAAAACAATACTTGTTTTCTTATTTTCCACTGTGGCCACAGCTTTTTTCGGTTCACCAAACAACAGCTCTTTCTAAGGTTGCACTCATTTAAGGGCTCCCAATTGAGCAGTGACCTGCCGGCTGGGCGAACTGTGTACTCATTTTACTCTATGCTCCTGGCGGGCCCACGGTATCAATGTAAAAAACAGCCAACAACAAAAACAGAAAGCTACATGTCAGAGCAAAATTTGAGAGCAATAACTCCCTGATTCAATGTAAAAATGTAGTGAAAGATTATCAAAATTCATACAAAATCTTACACCTGATCTCTTTTGACGAGATACATACTGTATCTATTCACGAAATATTTCTGCAAAAAACAAGATATTTCATGGGATAGGTTCATGTTTTTTCTGTTCTTAAACCAAAACACGCTTTTGTGTGCATTGAAACTGTTTTTAGTTGCAGGAATTGATCCTCTTGTCCTGTGAAATGTTCCCCACTGCTGGACTGTTGGTAAACTGCGATAGTTAAGGGCTACGATAAAGTGTATTAAAAATGCATAACAATTTCTTTCGGACTATAAGGTCAAGCATATAGCAATTAGTTTTGATACATTTGGAAGAAAAGGTCATACTAAAGCCTGCTGCACACACTGGTTCAAGTGAGGGTATTTTGATATGTAGGTTGTGTTACTCTGGATCTTAGAGCAGATCGAGATTGTTCTTCAGTTTGTTCTTGTTTTTACATCAAAGTGTGGACATGTCCCCTAATTTTTGGTTGTTTTCACAAATACCAAAATATGTGAGTCATCGGTTGTGAATTTGTGTTCCTGGTATTAGCATACAATTCAAACAGAGATAGCACTGTAACAATATTGCAATGTGTTATATTTGTATCGGTTCAGAGTGGACACATTAACTAGACAAACACTCAGTACTTACTAAACTCATCTAAAAGTAGCAAAAAGAAATTAGAATTTTTAATATCAATCTGTTTGAAGCATGTATAATATTGAAATCTTTAATCAGATATTGAGATATTTTGATCAGCGTTATGGTGTTGTACCACTGTTTTAGATACTTCAACATATATAAATGCTACATGGTCAGGCAATGCTATTTATACTCCATACCAACAAGTGTGTATGAAGTGCAGCTATTGTTATGAATGTGTGAGTGATGAGGTGCGTCGAACTGGGGGAAGAGAAGCTGAAACGGTACAACAGCAAGTGGACTGAATGTTTTCGGAGTCCCAAGAGCAGAGTCTTCTATCTCGTGGATTGTGTGACACTAGGGTTATCTGTCTACAACAATGCTGCCTCATTAGTGACCTTTTCCTGATATATTGCTGATCATTTGATGTTGGCCTTTAACATCTGGTTCCTGCATTGCGCCATAGGAGCATCAAATGACGCTGCGTTTGGGAATTTACTCTAATCATTACAGCAAAGAACCACATCGAAAATATGGTATTTTGCTCCGAATAAACTTCCACTATTCAACTCTTAAACACCCGCAGTTAGTTCTCAGACACAATGATTGATCCAATTATTTTTCCACGGTTTCACAGCTGATCATTTAAGGAGAAGTTGAATATGTAAAATATGTATTTACACCAGTAAAGTGCCCTTGTCACACCTTCATGATTCTATCTGTGCTTTAACCCACACATTTGAGTTCTTGGTGTACACCACCATCGCAGTAAGGACAACAATAAATCTTGCAATATATGTATCTTTCTATACAGTGAATCATTCTGAAGCAACGCAACCCCTTTTGGCAATACATAGACGGGTGTTCAGTGCAGTACTGTATATGCAGCTGTTTGATGGAGAAGGCCATGCACAAACATATCTCACTTGTACCAGTGCCTGGGGAGGCGGACCATTTCCCAGGCTCCACTACAAGGTGCTTCCAGCAGTGCACCAAGCAGAGCCTGTGTGGTTTAGGAACACTACAGTATGTCTGTGTGTTTGATTTCTTACCGTAGCGCCCTGGCTTCTCCCTACACATCACCTCCCTGCCCTCTCCAACATCCACAAAAGAAGCCACGCTACCCAAGCCTTTTCAAGCCAACAGAGGTTACATACTGCATTCATTGCTCTTGCTTCTCAGAATGGAGCAATTACCATGTAAAGGTAACTCTCAGAGTTAACAGACAACAGTGTTACAGTGCATGTATTGTACCAGAGATGGTGGGTGGGTGTCGCGGCTGGTTTGGAGGTTGAGATGGCTGCCATCCATTTCTTTTCTTTTTTTTCAGTTGGTGAAAATGAGGCCTGGTGCTGGAGTCAGGAGAGTGGATGTGTTGCTTTCAAGCAGAGCAGGGTAGCTGTCAGAGCCAGTCATGGATGCAATGTTCCTATCCACAGCCTATTAGAGAGGTGTTTATCAATGCAGCTGCCAATCAGGCTGACTCTTGGTATGCCTATTCTAATGTGGACTTCATAACGGCTACCCATGGTGCAAGTTCTGTTCATTATGTGTGTCATGGGCTCCCTCATCCAACCCCTAATGCTATTATAGTGGAGCTGCACTTCCACTTTGAATGCCATAAGATTGCAATGTTGTTCCTTTCTTTGCAGGTGGTAGCAGATGTGTGTGTGTGTGTGTGTGTGTGTGTGTGTGTGTGTGTGTGTGTGTGTGTGTGTGTGTGCAATACGCATGGCAGGCCTGTCAAGATTTGGAGAGCTGAGTAAAGCCCCTAAAGTCAGCTGTAAGCAAATGTGTGCCAGTGGCCACATGTGGTACTGCTGCAAAACAATCTCCTGCAGCCAAAAATGCCTCTTTCCACGAAGACCACCGTCAAAATATTGACAGGACACCTCCGACTATAATTTCTTCCATTAATTTTTAGCACAAAAAAAAGGTGGACACAGACACAGGTGTATCCGGACCTGGACCTGTAACCGATAGATAATTGCTAATTATTACAAATGAATAGATCGAGTTTACGGCACTCGTTCAGTGGTCCAGAAACTCACCAACTAATTAATTTGTAAATCCTATCACGTGATACTATTCAGCCAATCAAATAGTATTCCGATTTAAGCAGTGCGGCTTGAGGGAGATACACACACCCACACACACACACAAACAGACAAAAAGGAGAGACCCCATGAGAGACAGTATCGTCGCACAAGTACATGAGACAGAGAAGTGATTTCACTTGCTGTGCTCCAAAAAAGAGAGAGAGAAGTGGACAGCAAACCAGAGCCGATAACTAAGAGTGGACAGGCTCTCATATTAAAATGCAGTATGTCTCATATGTTCAGAGACCGTGACGATTATCAAAAGCTGAAACGTGGAGCTTCACTACAGAGAAAGCACAAATCTTTTGAGAAAACGTACCCACTCAAATCCAAAATGAAGGCAGAGAAAACTAGAACGGGCACTCGGTAGAGCGCATACCTTCGCATATCACAAGATTGGGCATTGAATTATTAACATGTTGGCATTAGTTGCATGCCAATTGGATAAAAATTGATAAAAAAAGAAGATGTTGACCTTTTCATGACCTTGACCTTTGACCCGATCGATCGCAAAATCTAATCAAATGGTCCCCGGATAATAACCAATCATCCCACCAAATGTCATGCGATTCAAGAATAGTTTGACCTGTTCATGACCTTGACCTTGACCTTTGACCCAATCGATCCCAAAATCTAATCAAATGGTCCCCGGATAATAACCAATCATCCCACCAAATTGCATGCGATTCGGTTTACTACTTTTTGAGTTATGCGAGTAACACGCATACAAATAAATAAATTACGCGGCGATCAAAACATAACCTTCCGCATTTTAGATAGATAGATAGATAGATATGTACTTTATTAATCCCCAAGGGGAAATTTGTCGTAACAGTAGCAGCACCAATAAACTAAACACACAAGAATAAAAAATAAAATTTTAAAAACAGGGATGAAAGATAAAGATGTATACAAGAAGTATACAAAGTAAAATATAAAATAATATATATATGTATCTATACAACATATATATATGTATTTTCAATACACTACTAATGATAAATTAAATTAAATATAAATTTTCAATGCGAAGATAATAAACAATCTAAGAGCCCAATATGACCAGAATCCTAATACTTGAATTCACTGGCCATGAGAGAGGAATAGAGGAACGAGTGCTTTCAGTAACCACAGATATACTCCCTGAACACAAATTTATCTTATTAGAAGATGAGAAGAATATGGATATTGTGGGTTTCTTGATTGACATTAATATAAAGCTGCAGGACATGGACAATTCAGTTGTATATACTGTATATATAATATATATATATATATATATATATATTATATTTATTAAGTACTTTATTTGAAGACACACATTTTTGAAAACTATTCTTTTATGTATTTTATTCCAGCCGTTATTTTAATGTAAATGACAGAATAACATGTATTTATTTTTAGAGTATGTACTATTTATAATTCATACAGTTAATTTTGAAATCGAAATTATTTAATTTAATGTCAGTTGTTGACTACATAGGTTGATACAATTGCAAGGTTACTTTATTAGATATGGCACAAAATCATTATCAAATTCTACATGATTGAGATGACCTTTTGCATGAGGAAATTCTCTTTCACTGGATCTCGCTGAAAAAAGATATGAACTTCCCTTAAAATACTTACAATACTAGGACTCTAAAAGTACTTTGAAAAAAATTGCCGCTTTTCTATTCCCACGTCTTCTAAATGGACGTGCAGCTTTAGCTTCAGTCCATTAGCCCGATGCAAGCTTGAAACATTGAAAGGTTACCAGATAAATGGTGGCATAAGGCTTTATTTGCAAAAACACATATCTCAGTTTGTATTCGATTTTCTGAAACGATGTTTTATTTTGTGCAACTTCAAGAATATCAATCAAACTGGTGTTAGGTTGTTTTGATCGAATATAAAAAAAATACATTTTCATGAATCCTGTTTTTATTGTGCAATCCAGGGAAAATCGGTCAATTGGGGTTGGTTGGTTTATTCACACCAGGCTTTCATCTGTTTTGTCAAAATTCAAGCGACAGTCGTCAACGCAGCCAGTTGCCGAATAGAAATGAGAGGCTGCTTATGAATGCCGTCTTCTAAAATCAAGAAATCATTGTTTTAGAATCTTTATGATTTCATGGTAATATGTCTAGGCTATCATCGCAGTAATTAAGGTAGGGTTGTTAGTGACTGCAGTGCCTTCTGCCAGTTGTTGGCATTGCTGTCCATAGGAAGACTAAAAAAAGCATACACAATTTGAGTTGCACTTCATTGTTTATAAGTATACATACGGTATGCATGAATTTAGGTTGTTTTTATTTCAGGTAACAACATTTGCCAAGTTCTTTGCTTATATTGGTGAGGAAGTTGCAATACCTTGCGATTGAGCTCCCTGAGGATCCCTATGACCCTGGACACCTCCCTCCATAACTTATTCTTTTTAGTGATATTCCTGTCAATAAGCAGGGACACATTGTATCCTTCAGGGAAAGCCGCTATGACTACAATGAGCTTTTCATATATTTTGAAAATGATAGGAACAGTGTGATGGGAATTAAAAGTCAAAAAAGTTTGAAGGAGTGGAGGAACAAAAGGTGAACACAGCTGCCCTCCAATTGGCCGTCGTTGGACCGCATCGCTGCTCATTTGGATGAAGTTGAACTTTCAGCGGTCAAGTGAGACACTTTTAAACTATACAAATTACTCATACTGTAAATACGTGCCTTGATTTTATTCCCGGTATAATCAACAATAAATCATCAGTGTTACCACCTATAGTATATATATATATATATATATATATATATATATATACAGGACTGTCTCAGAAAATTAGAATATTGTGATGAAGTTCTTTATTTTCTATAATGCAATTCAAAAAACAAAAATGTCATGCATTCTGGATTCATTACAAATCAACTGAAATATTGCAAGCCTTTTATTCTTTTAATATTGCTGATTATGGCTTACAGCTTAAGAAAACTCAAATATCCTATCTCTAAATATTAGAATATCATGAAAAAGTATACTAGTAGGGTATTAAACAAATCACTTGAATTGTCTAATTAACTCGAAACACCTACAAGGGTTTCCTGAGCCTTGACAAACACTCAGCTGTTATAAATCTTTTTTTTTACTTGGTCTGAGGAAATATTAAAATTTTATGAGATAGGATTTTAGAGTTTTCTTAAGCTGTAAGCCATAATCAGCAATATTAAAAGAATAAAAGGCTTGCAATATTTCAGTTGATTTGTAATGAATCCAGAATGCATGACATTTTTGTTTTTTTAATTGCATTACAGAAAATAAAGAACTTTATCACAATATTCTAATTTTCTGAGACAGTCCTGTATATATATATATGTATATGTCCATTTGTTCTTCTTCTGAATGAAACTTTAACCATTGTCTTTTGTGGAAAGTAATTGCATTGGGGACTTCTTGAATTTCAACTGTTGACCTGTGAATGTAATCTCAGTTGGAATTTGGACCAGGCGTGCAGTGGTTAATAATTCAGCTCTGAGCAGGATGCTTGCATTGAGGTGAACTATGCAGCAGTCTTGTTAAACATTCATGTTCTCAGCTGTGCCTCACCCCTGGAAGGCATTTGACCGCTAGAGCGATAACTCTGAAGGTAAAGGCTTCTCAAAGATATTAATATCAATTTGATGTCTGTGGTGTCAGGTCTGCCCCCGCTCAACAATAAGGTCGCTGTCGTTTCTTTCTCTCCCCGTTGCCAAGACGCTGCCTCCATGGGCTTGCAGGCTATTTGCACAAGAACTTGTGTTTGTGTTGTATGTTGTTTGTGTGTAACAATACCCATGTGCCCTGTCAATTACCTTGGAGTGTTGAAGAAGAGCTGTGTTTATCTGACACATGACTACAAAGCACAGATATGACACAGTCGGGCACAGACACCACTTGAGCATAATGAATTCAGACTGTATCGAGTCAAGTGACAGCTGCTACACATGAATTCAAGGTGAAGTTCGCTTTCTGAGAAACAATCATTATTTCGGCATTTGCTTGGGAGGAATTCTGGTTCTACATTAAAGTATGAGTCCATCTATATCAATAATGGATACTAGTTTAAGAGATTAAAGGACAATTTATTTTCTAAGACTTTTAAAGATATAGCTTAGCCCTCTTGAACTGTGTCTCTTGTACTGCAACCCAGAGCATGCTCATCAATCATGCTCACAGTACAACAACACAAATTAGTTATTTTTGGATGGCAGTGATTTATTAGAACAGCAGCTGGATACGCAACACAAAATTGTTTTTTCTGCACTTTCATAATTCATTTAATTCTCTAAGCACTAATTTTCAGGCAGGTCAGTGTTGTGCTCGGGGTTTGAATTTTCAAGTCGTGGCTGATATAATTGTCTTTGGTACTCCCAGACTGAGGAACTGAGCCTGTGGCTAATAGTAACAACTGGTAGGAGAGGCAGGCAATTTGACCCAGTCTCTCTTGATACCTTTGTAGCCATCTTGCAGTATGTTCACCTCTCAACAACAAAGTGCAGACACAAAAAATTAAGTCCCAAAACCACAGCTGTGCCTGCGCGCCAGCAGGTACTGACCCAATTTTGATCTTTTGTCACACGTAGATCAGAAACATTCAAAAAGCGTCCTGCTCCCCGATCAGATATGTATTAACAACAGACAACCAAGATTTAAAAAAAACGTCTGTTAGATATTTGCTCTCCTCGAACCTAATGTTGGCTTTTTCCAAAATCACTGTCACTCCTTTAAAAAAAAGAGTTCCTCACAGCTTTGGCCTCCCTGAACAGCGTGCTCTTGTTTGAATGGAAGTCCACTGCGCTACCTTATCATTGAAAAATCACATTTATACATAATCTTTTTTTTGTGACAATTACGTTTCGAGGGAAACAGAGCTGGTGTCCAGATTCAGGTCAGCGGTTACCTTTTGTGTGAAAAGAAATGCTACGTCCGTCGACTGCACAGGAGCTGCAGGGAGGAGTTGAGGGTAGATTGTGTGTTGAGAAATTACAGCGTATCCTCATACAGCGGTTCATAGGATATCTATTTTGAAAACTTTTAAAAAATGTTGGCATTCTTCTATGAATGTCCATCATCTAGAGTGATCGGTGCACCTGCCCGAGCCCTCGCAGTGCAAAATAACTACTGGGTCAGGTTTAGTAAAAGATTGGCGTCATCCAAAAATACAAAACATTTCTAGAAATATTGACTTTCAGCCCTTCAGCACCAGGGCCAATTTAAAATACCTTGAATGGATTTTAGGTGCATTATAATAGCCATGGGATGATCATTGCACTGTATAATGGCCCATAGTTAGTATTCACAGTCCGGTAAAACAAGTTTATTGAGGGAACAGAATATAAATGACTCCATAATAAAGGATATAAAATGATTTCCTCTCACCATCATCACCATAAATTAAAATCGTTGATCACAGACCTTTGTTTACCTATTATTAAGTTATAAATACATGGAAATTATATGTATATAAATTGTCAGTGAATGAGGCAGTTGCAGTGTGAATGCCTTTGATATATAATTTAAACATGTTCACATCTCAAATGTACCGTGTATTGCGGGTTACGGTAAAAGCCAAACACGAGGCTCATAGCCGAATCAGAGCATTTCATTTATGTATACTCTGTTAATTCCCCAAAATACAAGCAGGGCACATTTGTTAGTGCGATCGCGTTTGTAATGGAAAGTTTTTTATCGTCGCTATACAACAGCAGAACTTTACTTGTAATATTTTAAGACATTCATGCTCAGGGTTTTCTGGTGTGGGCGGCACAACTTGCTGGAAAAGCCTCGAAGCCAGATTCTTTTACACCAAGTCTGTCAAATCTAGATGTGTAAATTTATGAGACTTTACACAGGGACAAGGGCACGAGGGCAGAGATCCATCACATAGATGACACCACAGGATTGTCTCTAAGCTTTGCTGTTGTTGCACACATAAATTAACCCAACCCCAACATGGATCAGTCAATTATGCTGGGGGCGGTGATTAGTGTTTCAACACAAGCGTTTTGGAGGAGGGATTATCAGCCTGTCAGCCAGACTCTAACCTTCACCTCTACAAGGTGAACACCTTGACTTTAGCAAAAGGTTGAATTGAAACTCTGTGCATGTCTGAAGATCAATAAACTCAAACTAGAGCTCTTATAGATTTATTTATAAATTAAATCCCCTAACATTATGATCACATTTGAGGTAAAGCCACAATACTTAAAAGTTAAACCTATTGACATTTATTAACACCCAGACATGTCTCAGGCTGAAAATTATGCATTCTTGTGTGTAAGGCCACATCATGCCAGTTAATATATGTTGTTGAGTAATGATTATAGCTGAAAGTAATGAGTCGATTACATTTTAAAAATGAAGAAAATTAATCAGAAACAATTAAGATAATCAAATCATTAAATAAAGACAAATATTTTTTTTTAACTGTCATTGGGTTAAGCTTTTCAAATGTGAGGAGTCACTATTTTTACTGTTGTAAACAAAAAAATGTGTATAGATTAAAAAAAACATTGATTTAGCAAAAATGATTGTGTTGATAATGGAAATGGTCCTTGGTTGCAGCCCTAGAATATTATCAAATAAGGTCTATAATAAATGTATAATAGCCCTGCATCTCCATTTAGTCTGTGACAGTGTCTGCAAGTTAGAAATACTATTGAATGTGTATATTTGCAAATATCAAGCCATATTTTAGCAGGATATCTTAGTTTCTATTATTATGTCCTTAAATGTATTATTATCTCCGCCAGGAAGATGAAGATATTGTTTGAATGAAGTGTGTTTTACAATGCCTTCCCCACCATCGGTGTCTAGACGGGGGGTTAGCCAATTGTAGGTTGTATTCACTCAACCACACACTACTGAGTGCACCTTTTTAGGTCGTTATGCTCTTTATGTGCTCCAAGTTCTGATGCATGTATCTGTCTGTTCTTGTCTTATTTTTTGTGCAAAATTTGAAAAGCTGAAATATGGCTTATATTATTTCACGGTACATATCAGTGTTGAATTGATAAACAAGGCCGGCTTTTAATAACATTTGCTGGTGTGACTTTTGGGTTTACACATCGTCTGCATGGTGTCATGTTCGCCATTTGGTGAATGTGGGCAGTGTAAATTTCACACCATTCCTCAGTTCTTAGCTCTGCTTTATTGAAGTTGCTATACAGTGCAGGCATCCACATACAGTATGGTAATGATGTATTTTGTTTCATTCAGGTCGTAGCTTATCATTGACTGCAATAAGGGTTAGTTTCTGTGGCAGATGGTGCAATAAAACCAATGCATGCACCATCATATCATCTCACTCCCTCTCTCTTTCATTTATGTGCTCCCTCCTCACTTTATCCCACATTGGACCCTATTCTTCTTTTCTTACAGTCGTCTAATGCCATTTATCTTTCCTAATCTACTGTATCTGTTCTTCGATCGTCTTGCTCATTCACCTTCCCTCACCCACTAACTGATGCAAGGCGAGGTAACTCATGAGGGAATTAACAGGTGAAATGTATGCTCTTTATCTCAAGCACCGCTATGATGCATCATGTCCTTCCCTTCCTGCAAACAAGAAGTTCATATAATTAACTTTCAAAGACATTGTTGAACCAACCCTACATTATAGAGCAGAAGGGAAGCTAAGCGCCTTTCCCCCATAACTCTGGGGGATTAAGGTAATGACACAGAAAGACGGGAGAAGACAGGTGGCCTGCAAGAAGTCTCCTCCTATTGCATAGAGTAATGAAATTGAATTATAAACCTCTTCTAAGCTCTTTCACAAAGGTTCGGGAGATATTCTCCCACCTGCAAGTGTGCCAGAGCCAACCAATCAGCACAAGTCTGATTTACATTTCTTCTTACAGACCTTCTCCTAACACCAGTACAGTATGCCCTGTAGCACAGACACAGATTTCTGCCATAGTATCTTACACATCTGCTTGTCTACATGATAATCTCACACTTCTGACATAGAACTAAATGCTTCTGCATCAATATACAAGAGGATATATTGTGCATTAAATTGCATTGTTTTCATCCATGATTTGAAATTAAAAATACTCACCCTTTGTTGTTAAAACTACCCTTCCTAAAATTACATTATGATAGCTCAACATTGCAGTGGCAGCATGATCATATCCCCTAGCAAAAGCCAGCAGGTGACGGTAATGGTGAAGGGACCTGTAATTGTATAGCGCTTTTCTAGTCTTCCGACCAGTCAAAGCTCATTAACACTCTGTTTCATTCACCCATTTACACCTAATCCTACTATGTGAAAAAGTAGCACTTAAATGACACTTACTTTGTAGTTTGGCTTTCTTGAAGACATTGTACCTTCTTGATTCTTGTTGTTCTGAGTTTTGTTTAAAGCACTCATTCACCCATTCACACCACATGTCATTCAACATGTCATACATCCATTCCTACGCTGACAGCCGCGGCTACAATGAAAGATGCCACCTTCCCATCAGAACTAACAACATCTCACACATACAGCGAAGTCACAGCGTGTTGGGTTTGTGGTTAAGTGTCATGTCATGTCAAGGACACATCGACATGGACTAGCGGACGAGGGATTGAACCGCCGATCCTCAGATTGAAGAACGCTCCGTTCTACGACTGAGCCACTGGGCTCTCACCTCCCACGAGAGAGCTAAACAGTGACATTCTAAAAGTGCAATCCCCATTTATATTTTGTATTCGCTGTTATCATGGAATGGTTAACCGCACCCTCGAATGGCCTGTGAGGGTGCGTGCTTGTATGTGCTGCTCCATGGACGGTCTACCAAATACAAAGATTCTTCACCAAAATCCATGTGTTATTGGGAGTCTGCACGGCTGCATGCAAACGGCAATATGTGTGTGATATTCATTTTCATTAGCCATATACAACCACTCAGTGGAAACATTGTCTTTTTACGAACGTAAAAATAAAGTCGGACTTGTTTTATACACGTAAACGTAGTCACTCATAACCGTTACGCTCAAACACAATCTGCATGTTGTGCAGTACACAGTGTATACTTTTGCCTCTATATGCATCTACAGGGAGGTGAGTGTCAAGCTGCATGATTCTCTAAATTTAGATCAAAGCCATGCCAGTCAAGGAGGGAGCTCATAACTGTCGAAACCAGTGAAGGAGAGGTGGAGAGCACAAACATGCCCGTGGATGCTGGCTGCATTATTTTGTATGGAGGAGCCCCTCAGCATGTTTATTCTCATTCAGTGAGACAGCTGTGGGCATCTCGAGCCCGCCTATGCCTGTTCCTCTCCTAGGCTCTCTAAGCTAGCCCAATTCATCATCCTTCAACAACCCTGCTCTAATTGGGCCGCATCCCCACCTGCTGTCACTCACCACCTCCTCCACAAGGAGCCGGAAGAGATACAGATGTACCTGGTCCGGCACATCCCTGTCGCAGCACACCAGCCGTTGCATTTGAATTGCATATGTGTGCAGCTGAGGCCAAGCAGCTACACTGAGCTGATCCCAGGCACTGCTCTTTTCTCCCTGCCTCTCTCTCTATCCACAAGCATGGTAATGATGTGGCCTATCAGTTTAACCGGAGACGCGGTAACAACGCTCTGGGGCTGGAAGTACCTCTGCCCCCAAATATAGCAAGGACATTAAACATTCCTCCTCCTGTCCATGTCTCTTAAAGTTTTGCGCGTCCTAATTTCATAATCTCTCTTGTTTTATCTGAGTGGATCCTGCCACTTCGGATAAGAATTGCAGATACCCTTTAGCTGCCAAGCCGAGCCAGAAGTCATCTAATGAGCCTTTGAGATTCCCCTGCTAAACCGGCCATAAAATGCCCGGCGTGCATGGAGACTCAGCTTAAATTTGTCTGAGAGGAATTGCATGGTTTCAAGTTTCAGTATAATAGGCAAGACAGCAACCAAAGGTCTCATTTGCTCAATTGGCTTTTATTAATAAATAAAGGATTGCCACGTTCGTTCAACGGAAGATTGGGTTAAGATTGCTAAGGGCTGGGCTTTTGTCTAGTTGGGCTAACCAAAAGGGAGATTTGCATTTTGTTCACTCTGTTCCTTGTCTTGTTTCTGCATTCTGTATACTTTAAGTCCTCAGTCAAACATTGCAAATATGCTTGTCCATCCCCAATAGTGGCTGACAGAAGCAAGTGGGGTACATTTAATGAGTACAGCCGGAATTGTAAGTGACACTGGCTGAAACCATGCTTGAACTTGCTGTCCTGGCGTTCTTCAAACTGGGAAGTTTTTAAATCCTGCTTAGGGTTTCCAAGAAAACTAATGACAACGGAAAAAAAATCTCTACATTTTTTTGAAGAAATTAGATTGATGTAATCCTATTTTGTTTTCCCAGCTGCGTTGTCATGGGAAATATAATCGCTTTAAGGATTATGTTCCTAAATTTCATTTTGTCTTCTGCAGAAAGTGTAACACTTCAGGAATTACGTAAGAGAGTGTAGCTATGTTTAAGAATAAAGTGCATTTCCATAGACATCTTACATTTGAACATACAGAGTGGAAATGGCAAAATAAAAAGCTGAAAACAAGTGTTTTTGCTGGACAGTATTAATAAAAGCAAAAATGGGAACACGCTAAGTGAATTAATCTTAGCGTTGAACATCCAATAAAGCTTCAGCTCTACTGAGAAATAAATAAATGTCAAAATCTAAAAGGTAAGTATCTGTGTACAGGGATGAAACTAGCGTTCCTTAAATTATTACATGAAACAAATGTTCTACTGTTTGAGGTTTGACTGGCGCTCTCTCTCACCAGAGAATTGGTGCCACCAAGAACCAGCTCTCAATTTTCTGAATGATTGTGAATGGAAAAAACATAAATGTATATATTATGTATTATGTCAAAATGTACGCTACATTTGGATGTGAACCTGAGTAAAAGAACCTTGGCTAACCTCAGGAAAAGGTTGTTATTAAATCGATTGTTGAACGTTAAATACAGCTCCTTTAAAAGAACTGCAGTGAAAAGGCTCAAACATCGCTCCAATATTCAGTCGATCGTATACTGCTGCCATATCCTGTCTTGTAACTTTTGAGACAGGGAAGTTTGAAATGTCAATTTTTATGTTTCAGGCTACATAAACATGAATACTTTGCTACTTCCTCTAGACAACATTATAGTTTAAGTGATCTAACCATAATGAGGCGTCAGCTGTACAGACAAAACACAGGATGTTGACTTTGATAGTAAAAACAGGGAGCAATCATTTCAAGTTGCTTTGTATTGATGTAGAGCGCTCTGCAGACTCTGGGTACACGAGGGATCAAACAGAGTCTGTGGGTCTGTCCCAATAGCCACACGTGTGGTACTTACAACTAGTCAAGTGCGCCCACTTGCACTATGTATTTCTGTTTGCAGACACAAGTGTAAAAAATACCTGTTAAGATTAAGTGGAGCAATTTCAGTACATACCTTGTTAATAAGGTCAACACTCATGCATGGTCTCACAAACAAATACATCAAGTAACAAGGAGCTACTAATTAACTAACAAATTAACAGAGATATATTATGGGCACAGGAGGAGTAGAACAATAATGTCCTTACACCGAGAGCTATCTTAAAGTTGTAGTGAACAAATATATATTATTATTATTATTATTAGATTATTTTGATAGACTGCTTTGGTGTGACAGAAATACATTCGAATAAGGAAAATAGTTCTTGTATTTTGTGACATTTGTCGTGCATTTAATCACAATTGTAATTATGTTGACAACGACATTTCATTTTTCATCAATATAAATCTTCTTCGTTAAATAAGGAACGATTTTCCATTATAAAGTAATTGACAACCATATGCTGTGGTCCTGCCAAAACTGCTGAGTGCTTGGATGTGACTAAAGCAGATGTTTAAACATTGCCGTCTTTCAAGAACACAGAATACAAGGTTTGACCTCAGAATCAAACTTTTCTCTTAAAAAATCTGAGGCACTATAAATATAGTTTTTAGATTTTTTTAATCACATTTCATTAACAGATCACTAAACATCTTTTGTGATTTCTTGACCCGATAAATGTAATTGTTATTGCATTTTTCAATGTTATGTTCTGTAGATCCATTCACTGCAGGGTTAAATCTTTAAACCTGGATTCTTCCTGTCTGAATCAGGAAGAACGGCAGACTGGAACCAGACACATCATCAACTTAAGTATTGTTTTTAATAAAAAGTTAGCTGTCAATTGTTGGTTGGCAAACCAGCATAAAGGTGCATTACCATTAGCAGCAGTTTGACTGCCATTAACATTTTAAGTAATCTTCTCACACACACACACACACACACACACACACACAGGAAAAGAAAAACAGTTGTTGAGGTCTGAGTTATTATGCAATGCAAAAAAATGGGCATGAGTCAGTCATCACTAGAAAATTAGAGCCTGGAATAAACTCTTCTATTTGAAGTGCTGGTCACTCTGAGGGCCAGTTTTGCATGTGCGGAGATATGCTAATGAGGACATGCTTTGATTGGGCCACCCACGCCAGTGACTCTGGCTGACAAAGGTGCACAAGGCTGCATCCGCCAGCCTCATTAAAGCCCTGTCCAATTATAGAATAGTAATTGATCGTCTGCTTGTGTGTTTCTGCCCTATCTCCTTGTCTCCAAAGTACGCCCGAGGTCAATTTAAAATGCATCAAAGCTGTAACATGGTTAAATCCCCACAGACAGTTGCTGGCCTTCCTTGGCTTTTTGTTAAGCTCATACAAGCACCTGCGTACTAAGCGTTGTCCCTGTTTTCCAGTTTATCACTGCTTCTGCTCACGAATCATGATGCTCTGGGGATTGCGAGGGTGAAATATGAACGGCTCTTCTTTGACTGAAGGTAATGTGGAGCAGGGAAGACATTACAATGATGTTCCTGTAAATACAGCTGCAGAACAACTCAGTTTTTTTTCCCGTTTACTAGAAAATAATAAATGAATGAATCTGTTCATTCTCTCAGGTAATAGACAATGAACAAGATGATATAGTTGCATGATAATAGTATGTGTATTCTCCTGTGTTGAAACACACAGGACCTGTAGGAGCGGCTCTGTGTCAGTCAACCATGCTGAGATCATACTTTAAGCAAATATTCGCACCCCAGACACCCCTCCGCCGGTCTGTTGTTTCAAACTGGGAGGAATGATTTGTTGTTTTCCTTTCGATGAGACAGGGTGGCATGGGATCCTGAACTCTCCAGCGCAAATAGAGAGAAATAACCATCAAGGCGTGCTTGTCATAGCCGCCGACAACTATCAGGAAGTCGAAACAACACCGGAACAAACAAGCCCATGCTTTCACTTCTCCATATTTAGATATTTAGATTGTGTGTGTACGTGTGTGTGTGTGTGTGTGTGTGTGTGTGTGTGTATGTGTGTAGGTGTGTGTGTGTGTGTGCCTGTGCGTGTGCCTGTGCGTGTGTAAGCGCAGGAGACGGCGACTTCAAACAGACTCACAGAGCCCTGGCTCACATATCGACAGGGACTAAGTTCAACTGATTCTTGAGTCAATCAGTAGCAGAGGTCTAATTTATCTCTCAATTAGATCTTACTCGCTGTATTGCCCTGGTCCGTCATGATTTGTATGCTCACCAAGATGGCTCCGGTGCTGCCCCATTATGAATACAGACGCCGGCTAGTGTGGTCTCATTATTAAATAAGTAAGGGGATGGAGGAGACAGACAGACGTTTTTAAGCCTCGTCGGAGAAGACGCCATGGCCATTAGAGGCTGAGCATTAACAACGGCAAGAAACAACACAAACCAGAGGAGGGGGTGAGGGGGGTGGTGGGGGGGAGGGGGGGGGGGTTAGAGTGGGAATGAGCTGGCCAAGGAAGAAGAGCTATAATTATAGAAATATTGCCACCTTGTTACTATAGTATGTATTGCATGAGGTCTGACAGTGAACATAGCTCAATGGAAGAGCCATCCATTTAGTTATGGACTAATGGAGCTTTCTGTCGTGGTTCTAGAGCTTTTTCTGCAGTATCTGTCTTTGTGGACTGTTATAATTCATTGCTGCATCAAAACAAAGTAATGATATTTCAGTCGAAAAACCATCTCTACACTTCATAACAGCCTCGGTGGAAGGACTTAATGCATTAAATGCAATATGAATTGTCCCTTTTATTGATGCCATTCATTACGATGATGAAAGCTCTTGGTAATTATCAATTTTGTTTAAGCACATCTGAGAGCTTTGTGTGGCACACTAATGGACGCCACCGGTGAAACCAGTCATTCAGATTTGTGTCAACGAGTCATTAAGTCGCCTTTGAGGGAAATCAGCAATCTGATCCATCATGACAATAATGAGACGAAGATGAACTCATCAATTTCACTCTCCCAAGCACTGCACACGGCTCATGGATAGCAGCCACTGTCTGCTCCTCCGTGACTCACTCTACTTGCTACCATCCTTGACCCTCTTTGTAACATCTTCACATGGGTCTTTTCTGTCGCCTTCTTTTCAAGTCAAACTTTATCATCTGAACCACTTTGGTTGTACAGTCCTCTCCATTTCGTGATTCCCCCCCCCATACAGAACAAACAAATGGATACATCTGCAGCCAATGTGGCACCAAAGTGTATCCCCTCTCAGAGCAGCACACAAGTCATGTCAGAGCTTATTCGCGGAGCAAATTTCATTACCATTTATTCATTATGCTTCACATAGTTTCTATAGTCTTTGGTGTTTTGTTTTGCATTTTCTGTTGAATTAATAAAAGGTGTTGTGCTTCTCTCTCCCCTGCATAAATGTAGGGCACTAGAGGAAAGAGAGTGGTTTTACAAAGTTAATTTGTTTTTCTGTGTTCATCTTTAACTCAAGGGATTTATTTTATCTAAAATTAAATAAGCTGCCTTAAATTGCTTTGTTTTGATATAAAATGTCATTGTTCATTCAGACAGCTCTTGATTCTGCATACCCCACACACTGACCTCAAACACTACCTTCATTACCTTCATACACGATTGTTCATTTAGCCTTGAAGAGAACTGCATCCACCTGTCACCTCAGGCCACTCCTGCAGTTTCCCT
Organism: Pseudoliparis swirei; assembly: GCF_029220125.1. Classification (NCBI taxonomy): domain Eukaryota; kingdom Metazoa; phylum Chordata; class Actinopteri; order Perciformes; family Liparidae; genus Pseudoliparis; species Pseudoliparis swirei. The sequence continues at coordinate 19,777,848 of NC_079406.1, read as the reverse complement.
CAATCTGCAGTTCATTGTGAAGCTGGCTGATCATAACCAGCACTTAATGATTCATGAACAGAGAAACTAATGGAGTACTTTACACGTAATAGAATGAGGCCATTATGGTGGAACTGGCTGCTTACTGGGGACTTTGATCAAAGAGGGACTCGGTATATGATCATGAGATGCATCGGATGTGGAGAGATGGCACAGACTGACATCAAGCTTTTGGACGGAGGTCCACATTAGCATGTCTTTGAAAGAGAGAGTGCATGCTGATACACATTTACTCCCAGGACCCAAGGTCATAAAACTGATGAGGTCTTTCCAGAAGAGAATCAACTTGCTCACAGATTTTTTGAATGCACAAAAAGTTGTGAGATGGCCCTGATCCCAATATCAAATATAATAAATGACAGCAAGGAAGAGACAGACAGGACTCCATTTCCATAATCCTCTTTGGCACTCATCTTTCACAAGATACATAAGACCTGAAAATAAGTATACTACACTTTTGTTGCTATGTTTATGGTATGGTTTAAGTAGAGACAAATAAGTGAGATGGCTTAAAGAAACTAACATTGACTCACGGTAGATCATTTAGAAGAATCCACTCCGACCTTGCGCCTTTTGCTTTGAATGAAATTGAAACCGGTGATTTCAAGACGCAATGCAGTCATAATTAATTATTTGCACAACCACAATCATTCTAAAATCTGGGATATACTGTAGGCTCATTGGCTTTCTTACTGAGTTATATGACAAAGGTTTCTACAATTCTGCTGTCTTGAAATTAAATACAGCCAGCCTCTAAAGATGAACATATTAACTCTTAATATTTTGTTTGTGAAAGCCATTCGAAAAGCACACATTGTTTGTACAAATCAAACAAAGGAGAATTAAATTGGTAATTACTAAACTGTCGGGTTGATTGTACATTGATTCTTGAAAAAAAAAAACTTAAACAGATCCAGGTTAGCTGTTTAGTGTTTATGCTATAAACTCAGCCGCTGGCAGAAGCTTCACATCCGGCATGCTAACTTTAAAGAGTGGTATTAATCGTCTCAACAATCCTTTAACAAAAAAAGTGCATTGTATATATTTCTCTAAATGTCAAACTATTCCCTCAAGAATATCCATGCATGACCATTGACACCTTTTCAATTTTGAATAAATAATGTTCTAGTAAATTTAAGATGTGTTCACAAATGTCCCCCACTGCAGTAATCCCAGCCTGCATTCTGTTGGATGAGCTGTCAAGTAATTTTAAAAATATGAATCTGATTTTAATGAGGCTCTTTGAAGTTTCATAAAAATGAACCGAAAAGGGTAAAAACACAGGTTTTACCCAAAAGAAAGAAAAGACACACACACACACATTAACAGTAAACCAGCCCTCTCTCTCACTCTCTCTCTCTCTCTTTCTCCCTCCTGCTCTGCTACATCTCTTAGCTTTGCACCCACTTTTTGAGTGCCAGAACTTGTTGGAGGGGAAGTAGAGTTGACGATTGTCTTCTCCTTCCTGTCACCAAATAACTTTGCCACACTTAACAGACAGCTTAATTCTCAGACATCCATCAAGATATGACATTTAATTTTCACACCACTTCTCTCTGCTATTCTTTCTTTCATTAATTTAATTTTATAGCACCCCCCGGTGCATTGGCTGTCTGGCAGTATCGATTGGCAGAGTGGGAGTCTTTAACTCAAATGAACACTCCTACTATGTATTATTAGAAGGGTAAGTCATCTTAAAAATCCAATGACACCTGAAGATGACATGGATACAGACATCATCTACCCATCTATCAATCCATCTCCCCATCTACCTACCTTGTTGCATCCATTTCTAGCTAACTTACTCATTGAGCGATATTGCAAAGGGGTTGTGGAAGCAAGAGGAGGTCCAAATGGAGTGAAAGGTAGTTTGAACGTTTTTTTAATAAAAATCTATTGATAAAATCGTTGACATTTTGCATGCACCTTTGATAACTTTGCCAACTTCAGCTCACCAGTTTATGTCAAGTGCCAGGGTGCCCTTAGTTACACTCGATTCCGCACCACACAACAAATGTGGATGGAAAATTAAATAAAAAGAATATCCAAGATCTATGGAGCAGATGTTTGACTCAATGATTGCATATTATGTCTGTATGTCTTCCCTACGTGTTTGAAGGAGCATGGGACGCATGCCTCCTCATTTCTTTCTTAGCCCAGTAAATTAAAATGCTGCCTCTCTTCTTAGTTCTCATACGATTAGAGAGAGTGCATGTTCTAGTCTGCTGTTTTTATCCTCCCCATTACATGTACGATGAAAGCTTAACTTCCTCAGGGTTTCCATTTTAGCCCAGATCAATAGCCAAGTGCTCGTTGGCCGAAGTGACTTTGGTCCTCAGCATTCAGTCTTTGGAGTGAATCACGCTTTGACAGTGCGACCCAGATGAGCAGAAAGTAAATCTTAGAAGAACTGTGCCCGTCTTCCTCAAATCCATTTTTAAGTTTAAGACTGTTATGACAGGTCCTGTGGTTCAAGTAGGAAACTGGAGAGAACTGATGCAAATGGCCGAAACAGCTCCTAGTTCATTATCAAGAGGCCCAGAATCTGAGATTATAGGTGATTACACTCATCCATCCCCTTTTCTGCAAAAAATAAATCAAATCTGTTTAATCCCCCTCTCTGGTGTAGCTTCGGAGGGCGCTCTGGGATGGCTGGCATCCATCACAGGCCTAAAAAAAG